>NC_081561.1:121942987-121973648 GCF_022355385.1 Mustela nigripes | reverse complement strand
TAGAAGATGGGATTGGGAGGGAGACAAACCATAAGTGACTCTTAATCTCACAAAACAAACTGAGGGTTGCTGGGGGGAGGGGGTTTGGGAGAAGGGGGTGGGATTATGGACATTGGGGAGGGTATGTGCTTTCGTGAGTGCTGTGAAGTGTGTAAACCTGGTGATTCACAGACCTGTACCCCTGGGGATAAAAATATATGTTTATAAAAAATAAAAAATTATAATAAAAAAATACCTATTCTCCTGAAGCTGTTCCAAAAAATAGAAACAGAAGGAAGACTTCCAAACTCATTCTATGAGGCCAGAATTACCTTGATTCCCAATCCAGACAAAGACCCCATCAAAAAGGAGAATTACAGACTAATATCCCTGATGAATGTGGATGCCAAAATTCTCAACAAGATCCTAGCTAATAGGTTCCAGCAATACATTGAAAGAATTATCCATTATGACCAGGTGGAATTTATCCCTGGGATGCAAGGGTGGTTCAGCATTCTCAAATCAATCAATGTAATAGAACATATTAATAAGAGAAGAGACAAGAACCATATGATCCTCTGAGTTGATGGAGAAAAAGCATTTGACAAAATACAGCATCCTCTCCTGATTAAAACTCTTCAAGTATAGGGATAGAGGGAACATTCCTATTTCATAAAAACTATCTATGAAAAACCCACAGACAATATCATTCTCAATGGGGAAAAGCTGAGAGCCTTTTCCTTAAGATCAGGAACACGACAAGGATGCTTACTCTCACCACTATTGTTCAACATAGTACTGGAAGTCCTGGCAACAGCAATCAGTCAACAACAAGAAATAAAAGGTATTCAAACAAAGAAGTCAAACTCTCTGTCTTCAGAGTTGACATGATAAGCAAAGAGGTAAAGGATCTATACTCTAGGAACCACAGAACACTTATCAGAGAAATTGAAGAATGCACAAAAAGATAAAAATACTTTCCATGCTATGGATCAGAAGAATAAACATTGTTAAAATGCCTGTGCTGTCCAGAGTAATTTGTACTTTGAAGGCCATCTCAGTCAAAAACCAATGGAATTTTTCAAAGTGATGGAACAAGCAATTCTAAAATTTGCATGGAACCAGAAAAGACCCTGAATAACCAAGGAAATGTTGAAAAAGAAAAACAAACCTGGGGGCATCGCATTGCCTGATTTCAAGCTATGTTACAAAACTGTGATCACCAAGACAGCATAGTACTGGCACAAAAACAGACACAGAGATCAATGGAACAGAATAGAGAGCCCAGCAATGGACCCTCAACTCTATGGTCAACTAATCTTTGACAAAGCAGGAAAAAATATCCAATGACAGTCTCTTCAATAAATAGTGCTGGGATGGGCGCCTGGGTGGCTCAGTGGGTTAAGCCTCTGCCTTTGGCTCAGGTCATGGTCTCAGGGTCCTGGGATTGAGCCCCACATCGAGCTCTCCGCTCAGTGGGGAATCTGCTTCCCCCTTTCTCTCTGCCGGCCTCTCTGACTACTTGTGATCTCTCTCTCTCTGTGTCAAATAAATAAAATCTTTCAAAAAAAAAAAATGGTGCTGAGAAAATTGGGCAGCTATGTAAAGAAGAATGAAACTCAACCATTCTCTTATACCATACACAAAGATAAACTTGAAATGGATAAAAGATCATCATGTGAGATGGTCCTAGAGGAGAACATAGGTAATCCTAGAGGAGAACATAGGTAATAACCTTTTTGACATCAGCCACAGAAATTTCTTTCAAAACACATCTCCAAAGGCAAGGGAAACATAAGTGAAAATGAACTTTTGGGACTTCATTAAGATAAAAAGCTTTTGCATAACAAAGTAAACAGTCAACAAAACAAAGAGACAACCCATGGAATGGGAGAAGATATTTGCAAATGACACCACATTTAAGGGCTGGTATCCAAGATCTATAAAGAGCTTCTCAAACTTAATATCCAAAAAACAAATAATCAAGTTAAGAAATGGGCAGAAGACATAAACAGAAAATTCTCCAAAGAACACACACAAATGGGTAACAAACACATGAAAAAATGTTCAACATCATTAGCCATCAGGGAAATTCAAATCAAAACCACATTGAGATACCACCTTACACCTGTTAGGATGGCAGAAATTGATGACAAGAAACCATAAATGTTGGAAAGGTTGTAGGGAAAGGGGAACCCCCTTTACACTGTTGGTGGGAGTACAAGTTGATACAGGCACTTTGGAAAACAGTGTGGAGGTGCCTCAAAAAGTTAACAATAGAGCACCATATGACCCAGCAACTGCACTACTAGTATTTACCCCAAAGATACAGATGTAGTGAATAGAAGGGCCATATGCACTCCAGTGTTCATAGCAGCCGTGTCCACAATAGCCAAACTGTTGAAGGAGCCAAGATGCCCTTCAACAGATGGATGGATAAAGAAGATGTGTTCTGTTTATACAATGGAATATTACTCAGCCATCAGAAAGGATGAATACCCAACTTTGCATCAACATGAATGGAACTGGAAGAGATTATGCTAAGTGAAATAAGTCAAACAGAGAAAATTATCATATAATTTCACCTATTTGGGGAGCATAAGGAGTAACATGGAGGACATTAGGAGAAGGAAAGGAAAAATGAAGTGGGGGGAGTGAGAGGGGGATACAAACCATTAGAGACTATGGACTCTGGGAATCAAGCTGAGGCTTTTAGAGGAGAGGGGGTTTGGGGGATGAGTGAGCCCAGTGATGGGTATTAAGGAGGGCACAAATCACACGGAGCACTGGGTGTTATACACAAAGAATCATGGAATACTCCATCAAAAACTAATGATATACTGATGGTGACTAATAATGTAATTTTTAAAATTTTACATTTTAATAATTTAAAAATTTTTAATTAAATTTAAAAATTATTTATTAAATATTTTATTTTATTTATATTATATATACTATTTATATATAGTTTATTATATATTTATATATTTTATTTTTTATAATATAATTTTTATATTTAAAATATTTAATTTAATTAAAATAATTAAATTTTAATAATTTAAAAATTATTAAGAAAAGAAAACCACAGTATAATAAAAAGGACACGAGAAGAAATAAAATTGTGAATAGTTCTTTTCTATTAATGTTTGGATTAATAATAAATACTCTTACTCAAAATAAACATTGATACCCAGATGGTTTGATGGGAAATTTTATCAAAAATTAAAGGAAGAGTGAGGTGGTGCCTGTGTGGTTCAGTCAGTTGAGCTCCAACTTTTATTAATATTTATATCTATCTTATTTATGATAAAATGAATTAAAATGGTTGAAATATCCATTAGAAGAAGAATGAATAAACATTATGACATATTCATAGAATAGATGATGATTTGTCTATAAAAATTGGAGAATACACAACAAATAGATACATTTTTAAATGTCAAAAACACTATGTTGATAAAAGAACCCAGTATAAAAGAGTATGTAACACATGATACGACTTATATGACATTCAGAAATAATCAAAATTAATGTACAGAGATGAAAATATGGAAGAATTGTGACCTACAGAAGATTAAAATAACCATAAGAGGGCCACAGGGTAAAGTTTAGCTAGTAGAAATATACTATACTTTGATAGAAGTGTTAAATGTACATATATACATTTGTAAAAACTCCTTGAACTGCACATTTTAAGTGTGCATTTCAGTGTGTGTAAATTTTACTTCCATTACTTTTTAAAGGTATTATGAAAGTACTTCAACCTGTGATTTAAAATTGGACCAAAAAATAAAAACTTTGCCTGAACTTATTAAAATCATTTCTAATTATTTCCTAATTATATATATATGAAATGCCCACATTTATAGCATTTCTTTTTTTTTTTTTTTTAAAGATTTATTTATTTTAGAGAGTAGGAGATAGAGCATGAACAGGGGGAGGGAAGAAGCAGAAGGAGGCAGAGAATCCTGAGCAGACTCCACGCTGAGCATGCAACCTGATCTAGGGCTCGCTCTCCTGACCCTGGATCATGACCTAAGCTGAAACCAAGAGTCCCATGCTCAATCCACCAAGCCACCCAAGTACCCCTATATCATTTGTTTTTGAAGAATATGTCCTTTAACAAACAAATTTTGGTTGTTAATGAGAAGTTGGAAAACAGACTATCTTAGTGAAAAAGAATATAGACATTGTCAAAGCCTACAGAAAATCTTTCTCTTTTAGAAAGGTTTTACAAAATTCCTAAATAAAAATCCTCCATATTATGAACTATGGGAATAAGACAAAAGCTACCTATTAAAATTTTGTTTTTCAGTACTAAAATTTTCTTGTTCCTGGCTGCAATATGTGGTTAGAGTAATATAATTTCAGACATGCCTGTTTTCAGGTGCATATGATATTTTATTTGATTTTTAAAGAATTAAAATGAATTTCATTTTATTGTCTCTCTTGAGAGTGCAATTACAGTAAAAGATTATCTTTTTAATTCCATTAGAATGATATTCTTGTGGATAGTGTTTTTCAAGAAATTGAATTTATAGTTTTGTTATATAATTCTTGGAAAGAAATATGTAAGTTTATAAAGAAAGTACAGCTCATGCTTTTATGAAGTACAGAAACATTTAATAATAATCATGTAAAATTTTAATAAGACATTTGCCTGTTTTTTGCTATAGAAGTTAATAAGGTGATTATAAAATTTATTTGGAAATGCAAAGAACAAAGAACTAAAGTATTTCAGTTTAAAAATCATGTACTCCCTTTTTTTAGTGTGATTTATATAGTCTTTATTTCCTATGCTCTTTTTCCCTCTTTTTTAAAAAAGAAATGTCATTTAAAATTAAGACAGAGAGTGGTAATTTGCTTCACAGGCTTTTAGCGGTGATAACCCTATATTAGGAGCTAAAAGGATATTTTGTAAGGCAGTAAACATGCAAAGTCTTGATGTACATTGGAGATAAAAAAGGCCATTTAGGTGAACATTGGATGTGTTTATCTTTAAATAAGCAAATCTATTTCTTAGATGGGAGATGAAAAAAAAAGTAGAGTGAAATCATTCACATTAGGCTCCACATCCTTTTTATATGTCTACTTTTTTTTTTTTTTTTAAAGCACTTTCACATATTAGACTCTGGCTTTATATTTAAATAGAAAACATGCAAACTTCTATAATTAGAAAATAGAAATTATATCAAATATTTCAAGAGCACTTTATAATTTTGTTTCAAAATCTTAATTCTATAAAAAGGAAATATTATATGTTTACCATTAATAAAACATTCCATTGGTTTTTAACATAAAGATTTTTTTTCTGTAGCACTTGAAGGATTTATTTTAGTTGAAGATGAGATAATAATGCTAACAATATGCTTGCACTGAAGGAGGAGTGTTGGCCTAGCATCTCACCATCCATAGTCACTATTTGGAGGTGCTTTTTATTTCCTTTTTGAATACTTAATAACACCTTTGATGATTAACCTCTTTTATGTATTCATAACGGTGTTATTCCAGAAAAGAAAATAAACCAATGAGAATACATAAAATAAATTAGTTATTACCATGTGTGTTACACATTTTTAGGTAACGATTATTTGGGGAAAGAGAACACACTGAATTATCGATTAGAGGTTAATTTTAAATTTTTCTACTTTGGGTAAACTTTAAAAACAAAGAGACATTATTTAATTTTTTTTATTTGAAGACCTAGGGAAAAAAGTTTTATAAATCAATAATACAATTTTCAATGAAAGAAGCATTTTATATTTATTAGTAGTAAATCTTTAATGTTTCTTCATATAGATTGGAATTTTTGAAGTCTCATGGCCTATTTGTGTCTGTTAGACACTAAGGACAGTGAAATGTCATCAAATAGGAAAACTAAGACAAAATGCTTTATAATTATACATTGAAGTTACTATTTAAAAATTATAAATGTCATCTTTCCCTTAAAAGATTGCACTTTTTTTTTTAATGTAGAAAAGACAGGAGGAATTATTGAAAGGAATGCTTTTTCACTATTTTATTTTAATTTTAAGCTCCTCTTAAAATTAAGGATTGTCCCAAGTACAACAAAATATGCCCATGGTAGTGAGAATTACCATGTAAAATTTATTTTATATCAGAATCCCAAGAAGAGAGCGAAGGCGTTTGTCCTCAAATTCAAGGTACACTCCAAACTCATGAATGCTTTTGGTTATTCTGTAGGGGGCAGCAAAATCTAAACTAAATAAATATTGAAGGACTACTGACAGGAACCGTTTAGCAGCTGGTTTGTACTATGAGCAAGGGGGTGGAATATACCTGAATTGCTTCAAAATTATCATAATGCTAATTAAAATTCTTTACGTTCGCAACAGGGGTTGCTTGTATTCCCCTTTATCTAATCTCTGCTTTTATATACACAACTACTGAAGCTGAACAAAACCAGTGAGATAAAATTAACACACAAATTGTTTTTCCTCCCTTTGGGCAGGAAACATCCTGTTTACAAGGAAAATGATATTATACATAAATATTTATGAAAAACAACAAAGAGTCAAACCAAATCAGTGAGTTTTTGTGGAAACTAGCAAAAATAACATGAGGTAGAATACTTGATACTTTTATGAACAGTTCCACAGTGTTCTGAAATAAAAACCTATTTGGAAAATGGAGCAATTTCTAACATTTGCTATCAATAATTAATTTTAGGTTGTGCCAGGTGAAACTGAAGACTTAACTAATATTGTAAATTAATTCAAGTTTCCTGTCCATCATACATACAATACTTTCATTTTAGTGTATTGTCAAAAGGTGAACTCTCCATTTTATTCACCCTCAAAAAACTTTTGTAAGGAAGGAATTAAGAAAGTGAGTAGATGTATTATCTTCATTAAGATTCCAGGGGGAAAACTGGATCTGATCAGAGGTATAGGAGGAACGAGTTAAAGTAGAGGGCAACATTTTTCATTTAATGAGACATCTACATTAACCTATAAAATCATATGATTTTCAAGAGTGCAGAATCCATTATCTTTCAGAATTAAATTGCAGTCTTTAGTAAAAAACTCACGGAAGAAACTCCTGGATTGAATCCTTATATGTGTTGATATCAACATTGAACACAGTACTTCTTAAGTATGTATTAAAATATGTAAATGGTAAATTAAAGAAGCACATTGTGACAAATGGTAGGTATATTCTTAAGACGTTAAAATGAAAATTTTAAATGGCAAAAACTCAAATAATACCAAATAAAAAATTAAAATTGCATTTATTTTTTCTTCTATTTGAAAGTATAGTAAAATCTTAGTTTCCTCTTTCTAAATTTTCAGCATGGATTCTTTTCCTTCCTATTTAATGTTCCTTATTCAAAATCTTTTCCCATTAGGACATTATATGAGAAAATGTTACTTGGTGTCCAGCATATGATTAAATCCCAAATTCTTATTTTCTAACATTACAAGAAAGTGAAAAATTGAGAAGGGACACTGTTATTTTGAGACATCTTTTAGATGTGGTTTTCTCATTCCATTAGTGACGAACTAATGGTTTATTAATATTATGAATAGTCTTTTTTTTTTTAATGTGACAGGACAAATTGTGGGTAACATAGAGACCATGCAAGGAAAGTTCTTTATTTGTGAAGTATTGTGCATCATTATGTAAAAATTATATTTTGAGGGAAGGAAAACCTCCTATCATTAAAGGAACTAGAATTTTCCCAGATGATACTGACGTATTTTACAGTGCAGGAGTAATTGTAATAGACCTAAAAGACTATCTAGTATATTTTAAAAACTAAAATATGGAAGCAGAACTCCCTTAAATTACCCCCCACCCCAAAATTCACTGTGATATACTTCCAGCCCTTTTATTTCTAAAGATTTATTTTATTTTATTTTACATTATTCTAAATCTGCATCTTAGGATCAAGTGATTTATTTAAGTCAACAATTTATAAATCATATTTGTCTTGGAATCTATTATTTTAGTGATCAGAAACTGTTTGCTAATAATGAGAATGCTTAACCAAACTCTTGTCATAATGAAAAGAATAAGGTTACTGCCGAAACTTTTTCATAAAGCCAAATGCCAGATGTCCTTCGCTACCTAGACACTCTGGATCCAATCTCTTGAGATGAGATCATATAAATAAATTGTTATGGAATTATTTTAAGGAAGCCCTCTCTCTGTCATTCTGATGTCACTGTCCTAACTTAGGAGTCAAACAAATTTGTACACTGAGTGATACATGCTTTGATTTGAAATTATATCCTTCCTATATGTTTGGTCTTAAAAATGTGCTCCAGTTAATGACAAGGAAGAATGTGTGGATGTGAGTGTTTGTGCATGTGCATTTATATGTTTGCTTTTTAGAATACTTACTTAGCAAAATACATAATTCACAAGCTTATGGTTGTCGCCATTTAACTGAGAATCATGTACAATTATAATAATTAATAATAGTGGAATTTAGGACAAAATCTTCATGGAGTTCCCCAATACATACTTCTGCAACTGCCAGAATAATATTTGTTAAAATAAAACCCATTCTTTCCTTTCCCTTCTCCCTCAAACTTTCCAAAAATTTTAGATTTTTGTGTGGCAGAATGGGTACTCTTTCTTTTCCATTTTATTTATTTATGAAATAGATAAACACTCATATTTGACTTCAGGCTCATTCAGTACTTAAGAACCAATTATTCAGAAAATCATGAAATTATTGATATTCTCAAAAGTCTCAAGGAAAGGCTTAAGTAATTCTGAGACACACATTCAGATAAAACATTTAGAATATGTAACATTTGTTTATGAAAATGTTATCAAAGCTCCTTTTTTGAAGTTTTTTTAAAAATTTAAATTCCAGTATCATTAACATACAGCATTTTATTAGTTTCAGGTGTACAATGTAGAGATTCGATTGTTCCATACATCACCAAGTGCTCATGATAATAAGTGCTCTCCTTAATCCCCATCACCTTTCACCCATCCCCCCCCACCCCCCCTCTGGTAACCATCAGTTTGTTCTCAGTAGTTAATAGTCTGTTTCTATACTTCTCTCTCTCTCTCTTTAGTTTGCTCATTTGTTTTGTTTCTCAAATTCCACATATGAGTAAAATAATATAGTATCTGTCTTTCTCTGACTCACTTGTTTCACTTAGCATTATATTCTGTAGCTCCATCCAGGTCCTTGCAAATGGCAAGACTTCATTCTTTTTATGGCCAAGTAATATTCTAATACATATATATATATATATATATGTATACACATATGTATATATATTCTAATATGCATATGTATATATTATTATGTATACAGTATATGTATATACATATATGTGTGTATTCTAATATACATACATATATATACATATATAATATATATACACATATATACATATATGTGTATACATAATAATATATACATATATACACACATATATATATATTCACTGTATATTATACATGAATGCATAAAGGAGTGGCATATACGTATATATATGTACACACACATGCATACACATATATATGTGTGTACACACACACACATATATATATATATGTATATCCCACTCCTTCTTTATGCATTCATGTATCAATGGACATTTAGGCTGCTTCCATAACTTGTATACTGTACATAATTCTGCTATAAACATTGGGGTACATGTATCTCTTTGAATCAGTGTTTTTGTATTTTTGCGTAAATACCCAGTAGCTCAATTACTGGATCTTAGAGTAGTTCTATTTTTAACTTTTTGAGAAACACCCATACTGTTTTCCTCAGTGACTTCATCAGTTTGCATCCCCACCAATAGTGCCGGAGGGGCTGGGAGGTGGGGAAAATGGGGAGATTGGGGTAAAAGGGTACAAATTTCCAGTCAGAAGATGAATAAGTTTTGGGGATCTAATATACAGCATTGGGATTATTGGGATAACAATACTGTATTACATACTTTAAAAAGTTGCTAAGAGACTGATTCTAAAATGTTCTCACTTCCAAAATAAATACTAATTATATAATGTGATGGAAGCGTTAACTAATACTAATGTGACTATCCTATGGCAGTGTATGTGTATCAAACCAACATGTTGTACATCTTAAACTTACACAATATTATAGGTCAATTGTATCTCAATTAAAAGATGGTAATAGTACCTACCTGATAATACATGTAGAGCTTTCAGTACAGTGCCTTTCACTTGGTAAATATACCAGGAGCATTTACTACCATTACTCCAACTATTAGCACTATTACTGTTTTTAGCTTGACTTACATAATTTTCTGGAGTAATCACCCTCTTCATAGCACTAGTACTTTATTTTTCACCTAAATCTAGAAAATGTCATTTCTTTTTATGTATACATTCTCTTCACTATGGGTATATATGATTATGTACATATAGTTACATAAAATAAGTCCACACCAAGACTTTAGGGTTAAATTTGTTGTCAGATTTCTTTTTTTCTTTTAAACACCAAAATGAATTGATCAGTTTCTCCACAGTTTCCTGTGAAGTTCTTGGAATCATTATTTTAATATATCTCTATTATATGTGCTGCCCTTTGTTTGATCTGTCACTTTGATAGATGACACTTTCTTGCAGGGGACACCTATGTGTCGTAATGGTTTGAAAAAAGAAACTTCTCTGAAAGGTCCTTTAGTGATCATGGGTAGGCTTCAAAGGTTGGCAAGTCAGAAAAATGTCACTTATTCTATTTTCAGATCTTCTTCCATTTGAATAATTTAAGCTTTTTATTTTGTGGTCCTTAGAGATCTGTGAAACTCCATTTGAATTAGGTGCTGTCAAAATTATTAAATCTGTCAAGAATTGAAATTCTTTGCAATTCAATATTAAATTTCACTTGTCATTTAAAAAAAATACTGAAGACAGTTTTCCCTAAATGGGGGTGGAAATGTCAAAAACTTCTCAGCTCTAGCGTTTTTAATACTAGATTAATGAGTGTCAATCAATAATCTCATATCAGGTCACCTTTCCTCCATGAAGTGGGTTTAGAAATAAAAATATCCTGCTATCCTGTGTCATTATTTTTGTAAATATTTGCATCTGAGAAAGGGTCTACTCTTTGAGTGGAGGACCAGGAATTGTATGTGCTGTTGGACAACTTTCTAGCAGCAATGGAAAAAAAAAGATGTAAGCTGAATGTAAGCTGAAAAGAGGAGCAGGTGATCATTTATGTAAGAATGCAAGCTGGTATTTTGGGAAACTCTGCATAGCATCATTCTAAAAATTTTCTGTAATGAAGATCTAAAAGTATGACAGGAAATTCAAACTTCTAATCTTAGATTGAGAAGTCCTACCCCTGTCTTTCAACTTCTCCTATCCCTTTTCTCCAAAATACCTTTTTTACCTCCATAGTCCAAAATAGACAAACTCTCAGCTCCAGCGTATGAACTCCCCCCTCTCCATTTTGTGAGGTCTAGCTAGTAAAAAGTTTTTAAAAATAATGACAGGGGCACCCTGGGTGGCTCAGATGGTTAAGCATCTGCCTTTGGCCCAGGTCATGGGACTGAGCCCCAAATCAGGCTCCTGGCTTAGCGTTGGTTCTGGATCTCCCTCTCCCTCTGCCTCTCCCCCCCTCATGCTCTCTCACTCTTTCTGTATCTCTCTATCTCAAATAAATAAATAAAATCCTTAAAAAATTGTTTTTAAAAATAATGACATTAATGTTTTCTTTTTTTGAGATTTAATATAATTAATATTTATTACATCACCAAGTAAATTCTTTTTTTTAAAATATAATTTAATTTTATTTTTTTCAGGGTTCCAAAATTCATTGTTTATGCAACACACCTAGTGCTCCATGCAATACGTTTCCTCCATAATACCCACCACCAGGCTCACTCAACCCCCCACTCCCCTTCCCTCCAAGACCCTCAGTTTGTTTCTCAGACTATGAGAGACCATGGACTCTGAGAAACGGTTTCCTTTTTTTTTTTTTTTTTTTTTAAGATTTTATTTATTTGTCAGAGAGAGCGAGCGAGAGCGAGCACAGGCAGACAGAGTGGAAGGCAGAGTCAGAGGGAGAAGCAGGCTCCCAGGGGAGCAAGGAGCCCGATGTGGGACTCGATCCCAGGACGCTGGGATCATGACCTGAGCCGAAGGTAGCTGCTTAACCAACTGAGCCACCCAGGCGTCCCACAGTTTTATTTTTCTTATCTCGCCTGTGGTTCAGGGCTATTACAACATTTCATGTCCTTTCCCAGTAATAGCTCTTTCTGTCCTCAGCACTGCCTAACTGCATGTTTCCTTTTGGATTCAGGTTCTGCAATCCAGGGCTACCCAAACTGTGTTTGACAGGACAGAAAATGTCTATGAACTCTTTGCCACCATGCATTGTAAGAACAGGGCAGCAGTCAAAGGTATTTAGAAACTTGGCAGACTAATTTGGCAGACTAAAGTGTCAATTAAATGTAATAGTGATATAAAATTGGGTATTTTCCTTCTATTTTAAGAATTCATAGTTTATTGTATTTTTTTATAAGTGAGAGTTTACATCACATAAGATATTTGTTCAAAATAAATAACTGGTCCCTCACCATAGATAGTTTGGAAATTGTTTTGATTCATCTCCAGTTCAGTGACTCAAATTATGACACTGGATGTCTTATTTATTGTATTTTGTTCTGTTTTTACTTCACAATAAAGGAGAAGCTTGCATGTCAACACTACAATGAAGTATATCAGTAAGCTAAGTCAGATCACACTTTTTCCTGGACTTGAGAGCCTTGAACCAAATGTGCCAATAAAATTTCTGGTCTCACCACTCTGATTAGAGAATAAGTTGGTTCAAATTATATGCCCCAGAGACGAAGGGAAAGAAGGCAAAGCAAACTGAGGTTGAGAGGAACCACATTTGCTTATGATGTGTAAGGTGGAGCCAGATCGAGACAACTGCCCTAGACCTTGAACTGATGCAGTAATTCTACAATTTTCTTTTTAAAACCCTAGCCAATCAATGTATGAGGATTAATACCATGTCCATCTATGAAGCCTAAAAACAAGAGGTTTTGTAATTGCCTTCTATTTCTCCTTCCCATTCTCAGTTACCAGAAGTTCTCCTGGTCCAATCCACTTTTTAACTTTTTGTTTTTCTTTTCTCAGTCCTTTTTCTCCAATTTGGGCCCAGACTCTCACTTAGAGCTTTGTTATATGCCCCACTCATCTCATTACTATTACCTTGTGCAATTTCTGGTACGAAACATCAGAATACAAATGTTTCTTCCCTGATTCTCTCACATTATGGAGCTTATTAAAGTTATTGGTTTCTGCTTGTTAAAAGACCACTTCAGATGGTTGTATCAAAGGTTGTAAAAGTCAGAACAAGACACCCTGCACATTTTTGGAAGCTTTTAGATGGAGTTTAGTGTCAACATGACATCAAGCTATCTACCCTAACAATGTGACACCAGTGACAGCTTTAAATCTCATATTAAATAATGGGTTGAGAGATACCAAGTGCTTTATGAACCTTTATTTTGAATTGCTGAGGAATGCAGGATTCAGTGACAGGTTCAGCTCTGTAATTGTTCTGGGGAAGTAGTCTGCCTGTAGAAAGGGATTTAATCTCTCCCTAGTTAAGAATTGTGTAAATGAAACGCAAGGAAGCCCTACAATTTCTCATTACGGTATAAATTTGGAAGATCCTACGAGCAATTATTATTTTGTTTAATGACTCTTAATAATAGATTACTCTGTCTTATTTTAAATTACCACCTGCAGTATATCCATACAATAAGAGCTACCAAGTCCTTTTGAAGAAAGACAAACTATTTCCGTATTCTACTAACCTATTATCATCAAGGATCAAAGACGAAAATGACAATGTGGGTGGAGAGGTAGGATGGTGGTTTGATTCAGGACATGTAAACCAATGGTTTTCTAACTAGAGAATATCCTTAGCTTTCTGAAGAGTATGTGCTATAGTGGATTGCATTCTGGAAAATCTGAAACCATTATTTATGTAGTGTTTATTGGTTTTAAACCGGAAAGCCATATTTTGTGACAATATGAATAGATATTTTTATTCCAGACTCTTGTGAAAATAGCCTAGAACCTGACTTTTATATTTTAGTAAAATAATTCTGATTTTCTAAATTTCATTTACTTCTGCTGTTTCATTTTGGGAAATTGATTAAAGTAAGGAATTATACAGAATTTCTGAGCTTTTATTGACTAATTTCACTGAGAATTTCAAGTCAGAATAGTGGCCTGGGATAAATAGAAGAAGCTTCTTCTGGGCATGATTTCTTTTTTTTATTTTTCTTTTTTGAGAGAGAGAGAGAGCAGTGAGCATGGAAGAGGGAGAGGGAGAGAAAAATCTTAGACAGGCTCCATGCTCATACCATGACCTGAACCGAAATGTAGAATCAGATGCTTAACCAATGGAACCACCCTGGCATCCTGCATATGCCCGATATTTTAATTAATATAGCAAACATATTAAATGTATTATTTATATTTAAAACAAATATATATTAATATATAATTACATTTTATATATTTTATAAATAAATTAAATAATTAACCAATATATTATTAAATATTAAATAATTAATATATTATTATGTAGTTCTGAATTAAAGTATATACCATAGCTTAATTTTAAGTATAGAAAATATTTTACTAGCTTTGACTAAAGAATGTTTTTTATTTATTTTGTTTTAATTTTTTATTTAAATTCCATTTAGTTAACGTATAGTATAATGCTAGTTTCAGGAATAGAATTTAGTGACTCATCACTGCATATAACACCCAGTGCTCATCACAAATGTCCTCCTTAATTGCTCATTCAACCTATCCCCCTGTCCACCTTCCCTCTAGCTACCTTCAGTTTGTCCTCTATAGTTAAGAGTCGGTTTTATGGTTTGCCTCCCATTTTTTCTCCCATATTCATCTGCTTTTATCTTAAATTTCCACATGTGAATGAAATAATATGGTGTTTGTCTTTGACTGACTTATTTCACTTAGCATAATACACTGTAGCCCCATCCACGCCATTGCAAGTAGCAAGATTTCATTCTTTTCATGGCTGAGTAATAGTCCATCCATATAGATAGATAAGGTATAGATATAGATATATGATGATGCTGCTATAAACAACAGGGTGCATGTGCCCCTTCAAATCTGTACTTTTGTATCCTTTGGGTAAATACCTAGTAGTGCAATTGATGGGTCATAGGGTAGTCCTATTTTAAAAACTTTGGGGGAAATTCCATACTGTTTTCCAGATGGCTGCACTCTGGAAACTCCAGAGTTTGCATTCCCATCAACAGTATAGGAGAGTTCCCCTTTCTCCACATCCTCACCAACATCTGTTGTTTACTGTGATGTTGACCTTAGACATTGTGACAGGTATAAGGTAATACCTCATTGCAGTTTTGATTTGTATTTCCCTAATGATGAGTGGTGTTGAGCATCTTTTTATGTGTCAGCTCATCATCTGTATGTCTTTGGGAAAATGTCTATTCATGTCTTCTGCCCATTTTTTAACTGGATTATTGGTTTTTTGGATGTTGAGTTTATATAGATTATTTCAGTATAGTGTTAAGAATTTCATGATGAAAGTCAGAAAATTATTAATGAAACTTCAACACAGATGCCTAAAAAAGTCACTTTATCTGATAATAATAAACATTTATTAAGCATTATGTGCTGACACTATCACATTTTCTTTACATTCATTGACACATTTAATCTTCACAATAACACTGAATAATAGTACTATTTTATTCTTTATAGATAAAGATACTGACACAAGAAAAGACTAAATTATTTCCCAAGGTCTTATAAATATAAAAAGTCAGTACTCAAATGGGACAAAGCCTATTTGGGTTTTTGTGTTCTGATTTGCTTGCTCTGATGATCACAATTACTGTCCTACTTTTTAAATATTTACACATTTAATACTTGGTTAGAGCAAAGAATACTTTTACATGACCTGATTTAAAATAGTAGGTGGGGCACTTGGTTGCTCAGTAGGTTGAGTGTCAGACCCTTGATCTTAGGATGAGTGAGTTCAAGCCCCATGTTGGGCTCCACATGGTGTGGAACATACTTAGAAAATAAAGTAAATGAATGAATGAATGAATGAATGAATGAATGAATAAATAAATAAATAAAGTAGGTAAACCAGAGAAGCTATATGCTCTTATGAAGTTTGAAGACATACTAAAAGGCAATCCAATCACAGATTCAGGCATAAATAATTTCTTTCAGGAAATCAGTGCACTGGAAGGACTTAGAGAATTGGATTGACTTGTATTGTGGTCCCAAGAGATGTAGAGCATATTGGGAGAATAATTTCTTGAGGATAAGTGGCTTGGGAAAGACACTGTGACAATAATTAAGGAGACAAATGAGAGGTATATTGGATTTAGATGACATAAGCTCTGTTTTAAAATGATTTCAGAGGTCTTGATACTCTTGTGGAGATTTTGTTAGGAACTTGTAGATGTTGAACACAAACCTTGCAGCAATGTTTTATCTCTAACTCCTCTTATTTTGGCCTGGGAATTATTGGTAAACAGTGCATAGTCTCATTTTATTTCACTTTAGCATGAGATTCCATCTTTTGGGGGACTTATTTGGAGCCCCAGGTTAATATGAAAATTACTTGAAGCTGAAGACATTTGAAGATTCAACAGATATAAGAAAGAAGCCTTCTTAGATCTTTCCTAATCTGATTAAAAGCAGCAACTTCTAGGAAATGAGGCTGTTATAAATTCCATCTTTGGAGCAGGTCTTCTCCCAGGAAGAAGTCCTCAAGTAAACCAAACATAAGTTGTTTCTTAGGGGACTTTCTTGGCTATGAAGAAGGAAAGACCACTCCCACCTACATAAACAGACATCACAAACTTTTTTTTTTCTTTTATTTATTTATTTATTTTTTGCATGTTTAATTTTTTATTTTTTATAAACATATATTTTTATCCCCAGGGGTACAGGTCTGTGAATCACCAGGTTTACACACTTCACAGCACTCACCAAAGCACATACCCTCCCCAATGTCCATAATCCCACCCCCTTCTCCCAAACCCCCTCCCCCCAGCAACCCTCAGTTTGTTTTGTGAGATTAAGAGTCACCCAATCCCATCTTGTTTCATTTATTCTTCTAGTACCCACTTAAGCCCCCATGTTGCATCACAACTTCCTCATATCAGGGACATCACAAACTCTTATCTCCTGTTTGTTCTTCCAAAAATCCCTTTGTCTTTCCTAAAGAGACCTGTTATTTTTGTCATAGAAGCCTTTCTATCTCCCTTTTTCCTTTTAGGTATAGTAAGTCTCCAACCATTTAATGAGCTAGTTATTTCTGTTATTAGCTTTCATCTGCTTACAAATAAACGTTTTGTTCACCTGTTAATTTGGCCTTTGTATCTTTAATTTTCAAGCCCCGAACATTGAAGCTAAGATGACAGAGGAAAAGATTCCCTCTCTTAATAAATGAGGATAGGGGTTTCAGAGGTCTTATTTATTTATTTTCAGTTTTATTTTTCATTACTTTTATTTTTAAAATTTAAATTCAATAGCCAACATATAGTACATCATTAGTTTTTGACATAATGTTCAGTGATTCATCAGTTGCCTATAACACCCAGTGCTCACCATATCCCTTGCCCTACCTAATGCAGAGATCTTATAATGGGTAGTTATGGGTTACCTGGACTGAAAGATATTGGTGACAGATAAAGATAATAATCTGTCTGGCACTTTACCAAGGATTAAGTTATAAATATGCTTAAATGATAGTTACCATCCTTATGGAGTTTACAGTCTACTTGGGAATAGTTTTACATACAACAAAGACTAAACTTGTGAGAATGGGTATGAGAGGGATGTATACAAATTACCAAGTAATAAATGAGATCATTTACTCTGTTAGGATGGGTGAGGTGCATATAGAAAGAAACACTTGACCCAGGACTTAAAACGGTAGAGTTTGACCTTTATCACCTGTCAAGTTTGACAGGTGATAAAGAAGAGGAGAAAATAAAAGTTTTAGAAACTAATGATAACATATGTAAGAGAGAGACATTAAATAGAGCATATTTTAAATGACCTTCAGTTTAATGTAGATAAAGTATAGCGTAGAATATGGAAAAGTGACAATAGCTCAAGTTGTTAAGGCTGGCTCAGGCTAGATTGTGGGATTTGGATTCTACTGCAGTAGTTAAACCAGAAGGAGACAATATCTTTGTCCTAAAAATTCGGCATAGAAAATAACTTTTTAAACTTTCTATGTTTTTTAAGATTTATTCGAAATGTCAACTACCTAAGAAAACCCCACACATTTTAATCTTCTTGAATGTGAAATACATTGAATTGACATATGTCATATGTTGTTTAATAAAGCCATTTCATGTGAACTCATGGCTCACATTTATTTCGAGCCATCCAGCAAACTTTAAGTTACATGGATTGTATAAAATATTGTAAATTTGAGTATCAATAAGTTCTTAGTTTAATAAATAGTAGAAATTATCAAAGATGAAAAAAATACAATTCTGGCATTGAATTAGGAGTCGGTCAATAGGTATTCTAATGAATGTTTATTATATTAATTCAATTGAATGACACTTTTAAACTGGCTGACAATAGATGACTAAAGGTGACAAATAAATAAGAAAATTTAAATAAAAAATGATTTTCCTTATTGTGTATCTGGAAGCAATATTCAGCATTTATAGGATGAGATTTACTAAATTATGTCACGTTTCAGTAGAGCAAAGCCTGGTAATGGCCTTTCAATACATAGAATACAGTTTCTGTATAGATGTCTGCCCTATACATAAGTAGTTATGTCTACATAATAATTAGGTAAATATGCATAAAATAACTATATTCAAAAGGCATAATAATTTGAAAGTATCAAAATTTTGACTTGAAAGGAAGCTGAATTGTTAGTCATCTTGCCTTTTTCAACTGTTAAGTTTGAGGTACTATATATTTCAGAGTGGTAAAATTGAATTGATAAAGTGAAAGCAATAAAAGGTAAATTAATAGGGTGGGAAAGGTACTATGTGCTAATATGGAAGAATCTCATACAAAAAAAAAAAAAAAAGGAAATGATTATTCCTATGAAAAAGACTTATATCGGGACGCCTGGGTGGCTCAGTTGGTTGAGCAGCTGCTTTCGGCTCAGGTCATGATCCCAGCATCCTGGGATCAAGTGCGACAAGGAGCCCGCTTCTCCCTCTGACTCTGCCTGCCACTCTGTCTGTCTGTGTTCGCTCTCACTCTCTCTCTCTGACAAATAAATAAATAAAATCTTTTAAAAAAAGATTTATATCTATGTAGTCTAAGTCCTAGCTATTGATAGTAAAGCAAAATAACTTCAAAATGGTTCTATATGCACACATACATGTACACAGAACTACATGAGTATCAGCCTTATCCTGCCTTATTAAGGCCTTATCCAGCCTTAATAATCTTGTGATTATTTCTCTAATCACATTAAAATACTGAAAGATATGTTTTACACAAATTCATGGGGAAACACTATAATTCTTTCCCCATATCATGGAATTTCTTTTTTTTTTTTTTAAGACTTTATTTATTTATTTGACAGAGAGAAATCACAAGTAGATGGAGAGGCAGGCAGAGAGAGAGAGAGGGAAGCAGGCTTCCTGCTGAGCAGAGAGCCCGATGCGGGACTCGATCCCTGGACCCTGAGATCATGACCTGAGCCGAAGGCAGTGGCTTAACCCACTGGGCCACCCAGGCGCCCTATCATAGAATTTCAATATGGGCTTTCTATGAGTCTCTTTTACATTTGAATGGGAAAGGAAGGGAGAAAGTAAGGGAGGGGAAGAAGAAACAACAGGGATAAATTAGGTTTTTCCTTGCAAAATTAATTGAACCTTATGTTATTTTACAAACCAAAGATAGTAATATATAATAATGATACAGTGTATAAAGAGTTTAAGACAATTTTGAAAAGGGATTTTTATCTATGATTATCATTAAAGTGAGTAAGTACAGGGGTGCTAGGGTGGCTCAGTCCATTAAATATCTGACTCTTGGTTTTGGTTCAGGTCATGATCTCAGGGCCTTGAGATCCAGCCCAACATGAGGCTCCACACTCATCACAGAGTAGGCTTGAGATTCTCTCTCTCTCCTTCTCCCTCTGCCTCTCCCCCTGCTCACTTGCACCCATGCACTCTCTGTCTCTCTGAAATAACTAAATAAATTTTTTTTCAAAAAAGTCTTTAGGGACGCCTGGGTGGCTCAGTTGGTTAAGCAGTTGCCTTCGGCTCAGGTCATGATCCCAGCGTCCTGGGATCGAGTCCCACATCGGGCTCCTTGCTCCACAGGGAGCCTGCTTCTCCCTCTGACTCTGCCTTCCACTCTGTCTGCTTGTGCTTGCTCTCGCTCGCTCTCTCTCTGACAAATAAATAAATAAAATCTTTAAAAAAAAAAAAAAGTCTTTAAAAAGAATATAAATAGGTACATGTGATGACTGTAGAACTGAATAGAATGTTGAGTAATGGAAATAAGACATTGTTCAGTGTTAGAAAAACTTAGAACATGAGAGTAAGATTCTGGGATATAATGTGGACTTTATATTCTATACCAACTAGACCATGTTAAGGAGAACAGATATGATCTTAGCAAAAAGAAAACACACACACACACACAGTTAAATTGTAGAATGATACCATGTACTAGGATCAAAGAATCTTTTGTAAAAGATTTACATGATTTTAACTATGTAAGAAGAGTTTTATAACTAGCCCATGTGCTAGCTCTTGAAAGGAAGGGAAGACAAGAGAAATTAAGCAGAAGTTCTGATATTTAGCAGTCACTTAGATATGTCAAGAAAAAGATTGATATGAGTTAAAAATTACTTAGAACTTCTCTATCTCAGATTTTTAAAAAAAGTAGCAGTGTGTTTTATTGGAAAGAAGGTAAGTAAAGCAGACCCATTACCACCATATTTAATGATGTCAGTCATTAGCATATATGTGATCTAATATTCAATCAGATATTTAAAGAAGGGCAGATTACGAGAACAATGCAAAGGTTAAGAAAATTGAGTTCAGTGTTTGCCCATTAGCAAATAGCTTGACATAGAATTTAATGTAGACATAATAGGCTAAAAATAGAGAACTCAGAAAAACAACAGTACATTTAGAGATGTGGTAAAAGTGTCCAGGAAAAAAGATAAAAAAAAAAAAAACAAGGAAGATATTTGGAAAGCTTGGCTTGAAGATGGTTTGAGCATTATATCCATTAAATTGTATTATAGAAGTGAATGGTGATGGTGCTGTTTCATGCCATTACTTGGTGAATGGAATCAAATAGCTCAGATGGGTTTTGAGAAATCTTCTGTTCAAACTCCTTGCCTCAGGACGGATGGATGTGTAAACTTCTGCAGCCTAGGTGCTTTTTTTGTTGCTCTTGAATATTTTAAAAACATACCCTAATAACTCATACAGTGTTTTGTCCTTTCTGGGTTACCTTTCTTTCTTTCTAGTCAAAAATCATTCCTGCTGAGAGTTAGGAAACAATGTTAGATACAACCAAACAAAGTAAAAGGCATAATGAAATTTGGCACCATTTGTGATACTTACAATCTAGTACCTTGTACTTGAAATTGAGTATTTTGCACAGTTGTTTTAATAATAAAGAAAGAGAACTTAGAATGTAAATTTGTCATTATTTTAGTCCTCACTGCTTAGGTTAAAGAAGCTTCCCCTATATTTGATAGCTCTCCTAGTATTCTGAGCCCTCCTTTGTTTCAATAGTCAATTATAAGTTCAGTTCTCTAAATTAATAGGGCTTGATGAACATAAACTATGTTAGAAAATTTCAATTACCTTCAGGTGGACTTCTTTTCTAGTCTATTCCAATGGTTTACATTATTTTTGGGAGATGAAAGTGTGTCTTAAATAAGAACTTTTTGTTTTCTTTTTTTGTACTTCCCAAAGCATTGAGATGAATCCTGTCCATGTTGTTTAGTGATGCAGCTATAAAGGTAGCCTCACAAAACAAAAAATCAAACAAACAAAAAATAATTTTGCTGTTTTTATTATGAATCACACACACACACACACACACACACACACACACACACACTTACAAAGTATCCATAATGTAAAGGAATGAGAAACGATCATCCCAATCAAACATAATTTGGGTTTATTGTTGATGTCCTGCCTGGAGGAGATTGGGGCTTAGTCTTGGAGTACTAAGAATGAAGTTAGAAACTTTTTTGGGCGGGGAGGGGACAGATAATCCTGTCTTGTGGAAGGAGGCTAAAAATCATGTACTTGAATTTCTGAAAATTTTATTGTTTTAACTGTAAAATTGTACTTGGAATTTTGAATTTTGATCTTTTCCTGGGCCAGTAGTTTGAAGTCTAATCCTCTCTCATGATGGTGCTGGTCGATGGCAGTGAGCCTTGGCCAGTCTGCCACGCAGTCATGAGGCTAAAAAATCAATACACGTACAACCATTCTGTACCCATACAGCTATTCAGATTTTCAGTCTCAGTATAGTATTCAATACATTACATGAGATATTCAACACTTTATTATAAAATAGGCTTTGTGTTAGATGATTTTGCCTAATTTATAGGCTAACATAAGTGTTCGGAGCAAGTTTAAGGAGATCCAGGCTAAGCTACTGATGTTGCACAGATAAGGTGTACTTTTTACTTTACTTTTTACTTTACTTTGCATATACTAACTTTGATGGACTTCTCAGAATGTAACCTTGTTATAAGTGAGGAAGATCCCTATCATTATTGTGAAAATAAATACATTTACACATGTTATTAGAAAATTTATTAGAAAAGCTGTAAAGAAAATGTGCTTAGCATATTATAAATGCTCAAAGGTGAGGATGATATCATATTTAGATATAGTTACCATTATTGTTGATTTTCAGAAAACATGTAGATATTTCCTATTTACTAAATATATTCTGTGTTCTGTTTGACAACTTAGGGATTACTCTATTAGATTATAAAAAATATTCCAAAAAATTCTAAAACACAATAGAAATATAAAATATACTGGTGCTAGATATAAAGATAAATATTATGTCTCCTACACATTATTTGCTAGAGAAAAAAAATGTTCCCTCTTCAGAGAGTACTTCTCCATTTAAAATAATGTGTCTATTCATTTACCCAGCTTTGTTTCACTTTAAACCATTTACAAACTACCTGAAATGATATTTAATTTGCTTTTACTTAGTACCCTCCTCAATTAAATTGCAAGCTCAAGGTACACAGAGACTGTCATTTTAAAAGACGTAGTATCAACAAAATTACAATGAGTAGTAACTGAGTCTTAGAGATCTAATGCACAGTTTGGTGACTATGGACAATAATACTGAATTATAATCATCAAGCTTGTTAAGAGACTAGATCATAATTATTCCAACCACTAAAAATAAATGATAATTACATGACATGATAGAAGTGCTAATTATTGCTACAATGGCAATCATATTACAACATATAAATGGAGCAAATTAACATGTTGTACACCTTCAATTTACAGTGTTATATGTCAAATGTATTTCAATAAAAAATAAGAGCCTCACAGGTGGTAGATGCTTAATTAATATTAGGTGTGGGTCAAATATTGAATTAATTGAGGGATTACTTTTAAAAAATACACTAGCTGAAATATTGATTTGATTCTGGGACATATTTACCTGGAATGCAAAGAGACAGCTTTGCTTTATTATTATCAATTTGTGCAGGTTTTAAAAATTATTTAATTTCTCTGCCCTTTTTCATATTTAACAGGAGGATTTAAGTGCATTATTGTGTTTACTCTCTAAGAGAATATCTTTCTAAAATGGGGTTATACAAAACCCAGAAAGCTGAAAGCCTGTATTCTAGTCCCATCTTTGCTTCTTACTTTAACCCCGTTTTTCTAACTGTAAAAAGAGGATTATTAGACTTATTCAACTGGATTATAAAAGCACATAAACACATATGCCTAATCTCTGTATATTCTCCGTATGGTTTTTTGTTTGTTTGTTTGTTTGTTTGTTTCTTTGAAGGTACTTTCTAGTTCCAATAATTAACAATTTAATTAAATCATTCTAGCACTAAGGTAAGCATGAGTAAACTGAACATTATCAAATCACACCATTTTAGAAGCTTTAAACTCCTCTGTTGGAGGCTAGATCATACTCAAGACCCCACAGGCCAGATTATAATCTCATATAATGAAAATGCCAAACATAGATCTACTTCAGTGAAAAACTCATTACACCTTCTTAAAATCAAACTTGTTAGTGGTGTGCATCTCTGAAGACAGCTGATCCAGAAAAAGTCTGAAACTGGCTTTTAACACTGACTAACTCAGAATGACTAGAAAAAGATAACGTTGGATTATATTGGCTGGTAACATGTGACTAGTGAGCTGTCATTGATTTAGCAGTGAGGTGCAGTGACAGGTGTATTGGAGCTGTAAGCGCTATCAAATATATCCAGGACATTATGCAATAATAAAGCAGTAAAAAGTTCTTCTCTCTGAATGTAATATTCTCTTCTGCCTAAAATCAGAAAATATACACATGTGGATTTCAGCATACTGACAATGACATGACAGAAGTTTGTTAAGTTTGTGCTAAGGCAGCTCCTGGCGTGACTCTAAATTTAGTCATCTCTGACTGTAAGAGACTGCTGATGAAACTCTCAACTTAGTTTGCATAGTGATCCGAATATTATCTCAAGGCAGTTTCTAAATAGATATTTAAACCAATATTCACCAACACGAACTTTGTTGTTCAACTTCCCTATTGGCACCAACTTATAATTGTTATAACATGGTTAAACTTAATTCTAAGTTCCTGTTTGCCTACTGCTAAAACAAACACACACTCTTATTCTAATAATATACTCCATACTTAGAGACAAAGTTGAAAAACTCAAATACGTTTCAGTAAACCAAATTTGGCGAAAGGTTCCAAAGGGACAATACACAGAAGTGTACCGTCCTCTTTTCTACACCACAAGAATGTCTCTTATCCTGTGTACATTAATACAATCAAGTGTTTAAGATTCCTTCCTGTTTCCTTCCTTCCTCTGACTCAATAAAGTGTTACAGTTGATAATATTGACAAGTACTTTTTTTCTCTTCACTTCTGGGCACAATGGTTACATTCTCTAGTCCCTTAATCCTAAAATTTGGCCATATAACTTGCTTTGGTAATGAAATGCAAGCACAGGTGATGTGTGTCACTTTTGGGTTAAATCTCTAAGAGCCAGAGTACCATTTATCTTTCTGCTCTTTTTAAAATCTGTCTACAGGGACGCCTGGGTGGCTTAGTTGGTTAAGCAGCTGCCTTCGGCTCAGGTCATGATCCCAGCGTCCTGGGATGGAGTCCCACATCAGGCTCCTTGCTCAGCAGGGAGCCTGCTTCTCCCTCTTCCTCTGCCTGCCACTCTGTCTGCCTCTGCTCACTCTCTCTGACAAATAAATAAAATCTTTAAAAATAAATAAATAAATAATAAAATAAATAAAATCTTTAAAAAATAATAATAAAATAAAAATAAATATATTAGAATCTGCCTACAGTGACAAATTAGTTTTCATAATATATATGCTAATATAAATAAAATCATGTGGAATGCATTGTTTGGTCTAGCTTCTTTCATTCTGCATATTTTGATATCCATCCATTTTGTCGGATGTCTCAATAGTAATTTTTTTTGTTGAATAGTATTACATGGTACAGACATAATACCTTATGTTTACCCATTCACCTGTTGGTTGACATCGACATTGGGCCGTTTCTACTTTTGTCTATTAGCAATAAATCTTTCATGAACTTTTATGTACCTATTTTTGCATGGGCATCTGCTTTCATTTGTCTTGAGTAGAAACCTTAGAAACTGTTGTTCTATTTTCCAAAGTGGTTGTACTACTTCACAATGCAGTCAACAGTGTATGAGAGTTTCAGTTCTTCCATATCCTCACTAAAATTCATACTGTTTTTAATTTGCATTTCCCTAATTATGAATGACATTGAACATATTTGCATGTGTTTGCCTTCTGGGTATCATCTCTCATGAAGTTTCTGTCCAAATTTCCCCCCTATTTTTTTATGTCAGTTGTTTTTTTTTCTTCTTATCTAATTTGAGAGGCCCTTAGACATTCTGGATGTAGTTTATATGATACAAGATTGGCAAGTATTGTATTCTAGCCAGTGACTTGTTCTTCTTTCTCAGAGCTGGACCTTTTTTTCTTAATTTTGATAATGTTCAGGTTTTTTTTTTTTAATTTTTTTAAATTTATTTTTCATTTTCAGCATAACAGTATTCATTATTTTTGCACCACACCCAGTGCTCCATGCAATCCGTGCCCTCTATAATACCCACCACTTGGTACCCCGACCTCCCACCCCCCGCCCCTTCAAAACCCTCAGATTGTTTCTCAGAGTCCATAGTCTCAGTTTGTCAATTTTTAAAATGGATCATGCTTTCAGTGATGTATCTGAGAAATTTGTGTTGCTAAGCCCAAGGTAACAAGATTTTAGTTTATTTCTTTCCTAGTTTTTTGCACAGGGTTATCATCTTTTGAGTCAACATTTGTTTACCATCCAAGGCATGTATCTTTTTTTTGGGGGGGGCATATAGATATCTAATTGTTTTAGGAAATTTCGTTGAAAAGACTATTGTTTCTTCAGAATCATGTTTTTGAAACTTTGTGAAAAATAAGTTGGCCTTTTCCCTCCACTGCTTTCCATTAGCAGCGGTGGATTGTGCAGACATGGCCAAGATTAAGGCTCCAGACCTTCTGGGCTTCTCTTCCAGCTGGTTAAGCAGCTCCTCCAGCTGAAGGTGGAGCTGTCTCAACTGTGTGTTTCTGAAGTGATAAGCAGCAGGGCTTCCAAGCTCTCCAAGATCTGAGTTGGCAAATCCGTACCCATGTTCTCAGAGTCATCAACCAGATGCAGAAAGAGAACCTCAGGAAATTCTACAAGGATAAGGTATACAAACTCCTAGATTTGCAGCCCAAGGACACACATGTTATGCGCTGCCAGCTTAATATGCATGAGGAAAATCTGAAGGCCAAGAAGCTGCAGCAAGTATGGGGTCAAGGCCTGAGCATCAGCATCAATAGTACACAAACTGAGAAAAATAAATACATAAAAATAAAAACAAGTAAATAAAAATGAGTTGCCCTTATACATGTCAGTTTATTTCTTGACTATCTACTCTATCCCATTGATCTGTTTATCTTTATGAAAATACCATGTGGTCTTAATTATGGTAGCTTTAGAATAGCTTTTAAAACATTAATCCTGCAACTTTGCTCTTATTTTCAAGTTTTTTTTTGAAATTTTCATATAAATTTTAAATTTTAAAATTTTCATATAAATTTTAGAATCAACTTGTGAATTTCTACAAAAAAAAAACCCTAGTAGAATTCTTACTGGAATTGTATTCAATCCACAGATCAATGTGGGAAGGATTGACATCTTAAATATATGGAATTTTCCTACATATTAACCCGGGATTACCCTCCACTTATTTTTGTGTATTATTTTGATACATTTATTTATTATTGAAGTTTAATTTTGTTGGGTCCATGATCAAAGGAACGAGACTGCGACAAGGTGAAAATTATTTAAAGCTTTATTTTATGCCAAGTATTAGAAGTCAGACTGATCGGCCAGGGGAACAAGACTGAAACAAAGTGAAAGTTATGCAAAGCTTTATTCTATGCCAAGCATTAGAAGTCAGACCGACCCGCCAAGGCTGTCTTGGAAGAGAGTGACCACCCCCAGCTTACAGGCTCAAGAATTGACTGACCTGTCAGGGCTGCTTCTAAAGAGAGTGACCCCTCCCAGCCTCACAGACTAACTTTTTTTTTTTATATATAATTTTTTATTTTTTATAAACATATATTTTTATCCCCAGGGGTACAGGTCTGTGAATCACCAGGTTTACACACTTCACAGCACTCACCAAAGCACATACCCTCCCCAATGTCCATAATCCCACCCCCTTCTCCCAAACCTCCCTGATATGAGGAAGTGGTGATGCAACATGGGGGCTTATGTGGGTAGGAGAAGAATCAATGAAACAAGATGGGATTGGGAGGGAGACAAACCATAAGTGACTCTTAATCTCACAGACTAACTTTTATACAGCAAAAGCCTGGCCACACATAGGTGGCCAATGAGATTGTAACATTGCATAGGCATGTTAGGCCACACGCAGGTGGACAATTGAATTACAATTTACCCTTTAGTAGCTGTTTGAACTAACCTATTACTCTGGTCAGAATTGGCGCTCAAGTTTGGCACCCAAAAGGCGGAGTTTACATTCTTTGATGGTTAGATAGATAGTTTGTGTGGTTTTTACTGAGTGGATGTCTCCACCTGACCTGACTTGTCCTTGTATTCTGGGCTCTGTTATTAGGAACTGGCCAACCATAATTTACTGGTTTCCCAGACTTGCTTCTAATTTAACTGAGATGGAGTCACTCTGGCTAAATAGGTCCTTACAAATTTGAGGACTTTTTACATATTTTCATTCTCTACTTTTAGAACATAAGAAAAATTATAGTAACTCTTCTAAAGTATCTTTCCTTTAATTCTAGTCATGGTGTCACTTCTGAGGTGCTTTTATTTTATAGATTTATTTCCTTATTATGAGCCATGTTTCCTTGTTTATTTGCACGCATCTTAATTTTTAAAATTTGTACCAGACATTATAAATTTTACACCATCATACATTGGACATTTTCATATTTCTATAAATGTTCTGGATTTTTGTTCTGGGATACAGTTGAGTTACTTAGACATTGTTCCTCTCGGGTCTTGATTTTATGATTGGTTAGGTAACTGCAGAGCAGTTCCCAGGAAGCTAATTATCTCCCATCAATGAAATATGACTTTCCTGAGTTTTCCACATATTGCCTCATGAATTATGATTTTTCCATCTTACTGGTGGGAAGACACACTATTATTCCTGGCCTCGCAAGCACCAGACACTTTACTCTCTCATCCTTTCGGAGAGCTCTTTAACCAGCCCCAGGACATTTTCTCATGTGTGTACACTGATCAGCATTCTGCTGGCCATTTGTGGGGCATTCCACAGCTCTCTAGCATTTTCTCTGTGTGCAGCTTTCTTCCCTGCAGTGTTTGGGCTAGAACTTTAACGGCTTAAGTCTCCAGGAACTTCCAGCTCCATCTCCTCAACTCTTGGAGTCTGGCAGTCTCCTCTGTGCAGTTTGTGAGAAATCTCTTTCTCAAATGTAAAAATGATACTGTCATTTCCTTCACCTGAAATCTACTTTATATGGCTTGGCATAACTTATAGGCGTCCTCGTGATTATATTCTGGCCTACTCCTTCAATCTTACACTGTTACACTCTGACACATAGAGCAAAGAAACCTAAGCCACACTCATAACAAAATCTCCTGAGTAGATTTTTATGTAATTTGTTATTTTTATATATTTTTAGACTTACAGAAAAGTTTCAAGAAATATAGAGATTTCCCATCATCCTTTCACCAGACTTTCCCTAATGTTAACATTTTATGTAATCATACTATAGTTGTCAATACCAGGAATTAACGTTGTCACAATACCACTCACTAAGCAAAAATTTTATTAAGATTTTATCCCCCTTTCCACTAATGCTCTTTTAATCTGTTATAGAACCCCATATAGCATATACTTATTATTTCTCCTTGGTTTTATTTAAGTATTTTTATAGTTGCCAGATCTTTGCTCTTTTTATGACCTTGACACTTTTGAAAAGTACTGGTCAGTTATTTAGAGAACTCTTCCTAATCTGATTTTGATTGATGTCTTTTTTCCCATTTTTAAAATAAGGTTGTGCATTTTGGAGAAGAATACTACAAAAATTATATTAGGCTTAGGTCAGATACTTCATGATGTCAAAATATCTTAACACCGGTTATGTTAACCTTGATCACTTGGTTATGTTGGTATTGGCTAGGTTTATCCTTTTTAAGGTCACTCTACTTCTCTTTGTAATCAATACAAATCTTGGGATAGATACTTTGAGACTAAGCAAATATCCTGTTTCTCCTCAAACCTCCACCTGTTAATTTTAACAATCCTCTGCAGCTCTTGTCTGGAACAACTCTTGCCTAATGCTGTTTGCCTAATGTTTGACTTCCTCTTTCCCTCTTAACCTTTTACATTCTTAAGTTGGAATTTTTCTGGGAGAAAGTGTTCTTCCTTCGCTCCTATATATTTATTAGGTAAATATTTCTTTATCAGTATGAACTCCTGTATACTGAATTCTATGGATTTTACTTCAACACTATCATTATTTTACTATTCAAATCATTTGGCCAGTAGGTTCTACTTTAGGTGGAGTATCCTTTTGTCAGGTTTCCATCCTTCTAAAAAAGCTTTCTTACTTTCTGGCAATCCAAGATGTTTTAAGCCAATCTTGGCATTTCCCTTGTCCCAGCCTGGGCTCAACCATTTATTTCAACATGGAACCTTAGTTCTTTTTTTCTTTTTATTTTTTGGTCTTTTTTTTTTTTTTTAAAGATTTTATTTATTTATTTGACAGACAGAGATCACAAATAGGCAGAGAGGCAGGCAGAGAGAGAGAGAGAGAGAGAGAGAAGCAGGCTTCCTGCGGAGCAGAGAGCCCGATGCGGGGCTCGATCCCAGGACCCTGAGATCATGACCCGAGCCGAAGGCAGCAGCCCG
>NC_081561.1:121886876-121942887 GCF_022355385.1 Mustela nigripes | reverse complement strand
GAGAGAGAGAGAGAGAGAGAGAGAAGCAGGCTTCCTGCGGAGCAGAGAGCCCGATGCGGGGCTCGATCCCAGGACCCTGAGATCATGACCCGAGCCGAAGGCAGCAGCCCAAACCACTGAGCCACCCAGGCGCCCCAATTTTTTGGTCTTTTAATTAGAAGGGAAAAAAATGGTTTTAGCACTAGTTGTGCTCATTGCTTCTGGGGTGTTAACTAACACCAGGCCTTTTTGGGGGACAGAGTTAGGAAATCTATGTATGAATACTTAATCCATGCAAACACAGAAGTTAAAAATCTGTATCTACATTTATTTGTTTATGTTTAAAGATTTATTTATTTATTTGAGAAAGGAAGAGAGCAGAAGAAGGGGCAGAGGAAGAGGGACAGACAACCTTCAAGCTAACTCCCAGCTGAGCCCTGAGCCCTATGTAGATCTCAATCCCAGAACCCTGAGGTCATTACCTTAGCTAAAATCAAGAGATGGCCACTTAACTGACTGAACCACCCAGGTAGCCCTAATATCTGTATTTATATTTAATCTGTCAATCAACCACTATCTAATCTCTTGCCACGTGTTTCTACTGATATTTCTAATTCCATCATTTGGGCTTTCTCCTTAAAAAAAAAAATATTTTTGTGAGAGAGAGAGTGAGTGAGCACGCATGAGCCAAGGCGATGGGTAGCAGGAGGACTTGATCCCAGGACTCTGGAATCATGACCTGAGCCGAAGGCAGATGCTTAACCAACTGGGCAGCACAGGCAACCCTCCTTTTCTTATTTACAACTCTCTTGACAGTTATGTAATCAGCTCTTTTTATCAGTATTGTATCTATATGTTCATTTAATGCTATTGTATAAATATTTCAAAAATATTTATTCATTCCCTGGGTGTCTATTTTAATAATATTATTATATGGATTACAGTATTTATTTATAGTTTCTTTACCTTTAAAAAGTTCTTAGGTTATAAGTTGCTTTCCCCATTCCCTTCCATATAGTTACATTATTGATTTGTAGTTCAGTTAGGTTAACTTTTTACCCTTGTATTCTGCTTTGGGTTTCTCACCACTTAGTGGTAGTTTTTAATTCTGGGTTAAGAGTCAGAGATATATAAAGGAACTATTCACTGAAATGTCATCGCCTCCTCATCCCTACTAACTATTCCCATTCTTTTCCTCTTTTCACTCTTTTCCACCCACTCCTTGCAGGTAATCAATATCTTTTTGGAACATTTTCCATTTCACTCTTTCTCTGTCTCTTTCTCATCATGTTTAGTAATTTTATATTTTTAAAATTTATTGGGCCTCGAACCATACTAAGGATTTTATATCATGCTGTTTGATATTCACAAAAAGCCCTCTGAAATTGTTAATATTCATATCTCAACTTTATAGGTAATGAAAGCTGTGAGTGTGAATTGTAAGGGGCTGGCTACACAGGTATGTGAATGGCTGAGCCAAGATTTATTCAATTCAGATCTGTTTGATTTAGATCTCTCAAATCTTTTTCAAGACCCAAAGATATGTTTACATTGAGGCCTTCAATGACCTCCCAGAGCAGCAAGCTGTCCCTTATCATCTTTCCCTTCAGCTTTCACAGAATCCCACTCATAATATGCATATATTTCTGCCACTTACTATTTTTATGTAAGTGGCCATAGTTCTGCCATGTACTATTTTTATGACCATGTGCAATATTAATGACCCTCCATTTTTAATCTGTTATAATAACTTCTTCACATGGTTGGTGTGAATAATAAATTAATATTTTTAAACACATATCTCATATAATCATAGAATCCAATAATTGTGACGTATTTAAAACTTAGCCCAAGTCCTCTTAATTTATTAGTACTTAGTTAATAAAAAAATATATATTTTGTTTCCAGTTTCTCCTTTTCCTTTCAAGTAGTTTATGTGGAATTTGGGGATCATTCAGTTATCTCTGCTGCCTGAAAATTGCCTAGGAGACAGCAGTGCTCAGAATGTGTTTGAGAAGAAATGACTGCATAAAAAATTAAGGTCTGCCTATAGCACTCCAAAAGTTAAAAAAAGATGAAATATAATTGTTAACCCACCAATTACTTGAAATTCAAATTTAAAATGAATATGGAATTAAATATTTGCATTAATATATAAATATTTCTCAGGAAAATATCATCCTTTTTAAAAAAATTGTGTGCAGCATAAATTTCAATTAAAAACTCTTCCAGAGCAACATGCATTTTTTTTCCTCCTAAATTTTGAAAAAGAGGCTTTTGGCTAAAGATTTGGCAATGAATCCTTACATATGGCAGGCAGGATCCCTTTCCTCTGGCATCAATGAACCAATAAAGCTCTTTGGTGTTGGGATTCCCAGGGACAGCCACAGACTAAACTTGGCTCTCTTCTCAAAACTGCCTCCTGAAGAAGCTCTGGAGTTCAAGCTTTGAAATAAGGGGAGTAAAAGCATCTCTCCTCACCCAAATTCTTGATTTCATAAGGAATCATTACTGTGTAGGTATTTAACTGTCAACATAAATCAAACAGCTAACCTTCCATGGGGTTGTTTTAGAACCTTTACCTCCCTGTACAGGGAGGGGCCAAAGACAAAACGATTCTTTCAACATATTTAATGCTATTATTGGATAGGGAAATGAAGTGACATTTAGGGGTGCCTGGGTGGCTCAGTGGTTTAAGCCTCTGCCTTCAGCTCAGTTCATGATCTCAGCGTCCTAGGATCGAGCCCTGCTTTGGGCTCTCTGCTCGGCAGGGAGCCTGCTTCCCCCTCTCTCTCTGGCTACTTGTGATCTCTCTCTCTGTCAAATAAATAAATAAAATATTTTTTAAAAATGACATTTATAGATTTAATGCACCTTGGGTCTGTCTGTCATTTATTTATTTTATCATTTTGCAGGAGTAAAAGAATCCATGATATTATCTGTCGATGGGTTGCTTCTTTCTTTTCCTCCTCTTTTAATTTTTCTTCTAAATCAGACACATCAGGCCACTAGAGTAGTCATAAATAATCAAGATCCTGGATTGTAGGAGATACTGACAAGAGTTGCGGTTTCTAAGGGGGACAGCCTTGTCTAGCAGTTCCTGCCTCAGAGAAGGGCACTGTGGTTCTCCAGGGGTTGCAGACCCCGTTCAGGTTTATACATGTGGCTCTTCACTTTTTGAGACAAGCTGGGCTGTGTTTACTGCCCAAGTATCACGGGAACAAAAACAAAAACTATTTACTGAACAAACAATCTGGTGTGCAGCTATTTGGAAATGTGCTACTAATTCTAGTAAAGTCAGTTGGCTTATTATTGGTTAAAGTTACTTGGGGGATTCATTACAATTAAAATTTGTTTATTCATAATGCTGATTGTTCATAGACATTTAGCCATGGTACCATTCTAATTCTTAAATGGCAAGAGAATTGTAATGTCACATTCTTGTATGTGCAAGACATGCTACCGAGTGTTGCCAAAAACAAAATTACACCTGATTCAAAATACCAACTTAAGTATCAATAATGTAAAAATTCCTCCCAGTTACCAGTGTTTTTTTTTGTTTGTTTGTTTGTTTGTTTTTTTTTTCAATTCCCAGATCATGCAAAAACTGTCTTGGGTACTGCAAGGAGAGGTCTTTCAGATGCACACAGGTTACCACAAAGGGCTTTAAGGTGAGACCTTGAATTCGGATGGCTTTGTTCTTTCTGTGCCAGCTCACTTCTACACATTGTAAGTCCGAGACCTGAGCAACCTAGCTTTCCAAATATACTGGGAGGCCAACGAGGCCTTTGGAGGGCCTGTTGCCCACATACTTTAAGTGCTCTTGTTGTGGAGCTGGTAGATGTCCCCACTCTTCACATGTAAAGCATCATGTTGGTTTTGCTCTTTGCAGTTTCTCTTGGCTTTGTGTCTGGTTTTCTTTTCTTTTGTTTCTGTGAATTCTTTTTAATTTAATTTAATTTCTTTTCAGTAATCCAAAATTCATTGTTTTTGCAGCACACCCAGTTCTCCATGCAATATGTGCCCTCCTTAATAACCGCCATCAGGCTCACACAAACCCCTACCCCATCCCTTCCAAAACCCTCAGTTTGTTTCTCAAAGTCCACAGTCTCACATGGTTTGCCTCCCCCTCTGATTTGCCCCAAGTCCCTTCTCCTCTCCATCTCCCTGTGTCCTCCATGTTATTCCTTATGCTCCACAAGTAAGTGAAAGCATAAGATAAATGATTCTCTGCTTGACTCTTTTCACTCAGCATAGTCTCTTCCAGTCCTGTCCATGTTGATACAAAAGTTGGGTATTCATCCTTTCTGATAGAGGCATAATACTCCATAGTGTATATGGGCCATATCTTCTTTATCAATTTGTCTGTTGAAGGGGATCTTGGTTCTTTCCACAGTTTGGAGACTGTGGTCATTGCTGCTATGAACTTTGGGGTACAGGTGGCCCTGCTTTTCACTGCATCTATATCTTTGGGGTAAAAATCCAGTAGTGCAATTGCAGGGTCATAGAGTAGCTCTATTTTTAATCTTGAGGAATCTCCACAATGTTTTCCAAAGTGGCTGCACCAGCTTGCGTTCCCACCAGCAGTATAAGAGGGTTCACCTTTCTCCACATCCTCTCCAACACTTGTTTTTACTATCTTGTTGATTTTGGCCATTCTAACTGGTGGAAGGTGGTATCTCAGTGTGGTTTTGATTGTAATCTCCCTGATGGCTAACAATGATGAATATTTTTCATGTGTCTGTTAGCCATTTGTATGTCTTCTTTGGAGAAGTGTCTGTACATGATTTTTGCCCATTTTTTTGATGTGATTATCTCTGTGTGTTCAGTTTGAGGAGTTATTTATAGATCTTGGATATCAGGCCTTTGTCTATAGTGTCATTTGCGAATATCTTCTTCCATTCCATGAGTTGCCTCTTGCTTTTGTTGACTGTTTCCTTTGCTTTCCAGAAGCTTTTGATCTTGATGAAGTCCCAAAAGTTCATTTCACTTTTGTTTTCTCTTTGTTTTGGGGACATATCTTGAAAGAAGTTGCTGTGACTGATGTCTAAGGGGTTACTGCCTATGTTCTCCTCTAGGATTCCTGCCTTGTGTTGAGGTCTTTTATCCAACTTGAGTTTATCTTAGTGTATGGTGTAAGAGTATGGTCGAGTTTCATTCTACACATAGCTGTCCAATTTTCCAAGCACCATTTATTGAAGATACTGTTTTTTTTTCTAATGTATATACTTTTCCTGCTTTGTCAAAGATTAGTTGACCATAGAGTTGAAGGCCCATATCTGGGCTCTCTACTCTGTTCCCATGGTCTATGTGTCTGTTTTTGTGCCAGTGCCATGCTGTGTTGATGATCACAGCTTTGTAGTAAAGCTTGAAATTGGGCAATGTGATGCCCCCAGTTTTGCTTTTCTTTTTTAACATTTCCTTAGCAATTTGGTGTCTCTTCTGGCTCCATACAAACCAGGCAAATACCCCACAAAAAAAGGAGAATTTTAGACCAATATCCCTGGTGAACATGGATGCTAAAATTCTCAACAAGACCCTAGCTAATAGGATCAAGCAGTATATAAAAAGGATTATCCATCACGACCAGGTGGAATTTATCCCTGGCGTCCAAGGGTAGTTCAACATTCACAAATCAATCAACGTGATAGAACACATAAATAAGAGAAGAGGCAAAAACCACATGATCCTCTGAACTGATGAAGAAAAAGCGGTTGATAAGATACAGCATCCTTTCCTGATTAAAGCTCTTCAAGTGTAGGGATAGAAGGAACATTCCTCATTTCATAAAAACTATGTATGAAAAACCTACAGACAATATCATTCTCAATGGGGAAAAGCTGAGAGTCTTTCCCTTAAGAGCAGGAGCACAACAAGATGCCCACTCTCACCACTATTGTTCAACATAGTACTGGAAGTTCTAGCAACAGCAATCAGACAACAAAAAGAAATAAAATGTATTCAAATTGGCAAAGAAGAAGTCAAATTCTGTCTCTTCGCAGATGATAGGATACTCTATATGGAAAACACAAAAGGCTCCACCCCAAACTACTAGAACTCATACAGCAATTCAGTAATGTGGCAGGATACAAAATCAATGTACAAAAATCAGTTGCTTTCTTATACACTAACAATGAAAATATGGAAAGGGAAATTAGAGAATTGATTCCATTTACTATAGTACCAAGAACCATTAGATAGGAATAAACCCAAGCAAAGAGGTAAAATATCTGTACTCGACAAACTATAGAACGCTCATGAAAGAAATTGAAGAAGACACAAAAAGATGGAAGAGCATTCCCTGCTCATGCATCGGAAGTATAACATTGTTAAAATGTCTGCTCTGCCTAGAGCCATCTATACTTTCAATGCCATCCTGATCAAAATTCCACTGGCATTTTTCAAAGAGCTGGAACGACCAATCCTAAAATTTATGTGTGTGTTTTTCTTCTTGCATGTTTTTTCTTTCACTTTGCTTTTGGGTGTTAGCTTGTTTTTCTTTTGTTTCCTCAATTTTTCAAGTACTTCCAAGAAAAATTTTAGTTTCAGAGAAATTTTAGAAAGTAACTATGATTATGTAATTACAACATATATAAACATTGGAAAATTGATTAGTTCATAAATGTGTGTGTGGGACTGTGAGTAGAACTGTGCCATAAACATTAATTTTTAAATAAATGTAATGGGGTGTATTCATTTACATAGGTAGTGTTGTTCTTCACAAAGTAGGGATGAAGGAAGGAAGCTGGAAGACAGCTACCAATGAAGCAATGATCATTTCTTAAAATTGTGCCCCTTTATAAAACCAGAAAAGAGAGCAAATTAAATAAGGTGGATTTGTGTAGTAAATGTTCTCAAGACAAGAAATATAAAACTATAAATGAAATATTTTATAGCATATATATATATATTCCATGTAAACCCTTATGAGTATGAACTTTGCACTAGTTACTGGAATAATAAGAGTAAAACATTATGGTATCCTTCTCACTGACCATAGTTTATGAGTGAGGAAATAACTAAAACTTTAGATGTGTAAATCTAACTTCACTTCTCTTACTGGCAAAAAAGGAGGTTTAAATATTTGGCCAGATTTTATATATGTTAAATGTCTTATTAAGAGAAGAAAGTTAATAAGGATGAAATCTCCATTCAGCCATCTAACTCTAATGCTGAAGGAATTCAGAATTCAAAGAATGTGTTCATGTATGCAATATTAAAATCATATTTTCAAAGCTTTAGGACAAAGTATATGCACTAAAATACAAGATTAAGTGGAACATGAATTACTCATTTTTTACATTCATTTAGACACTCAGGTTATTTTTTATGGCCATCAATTGCCTTTGTATTATAATACAAAGTCAACTGATTATATATAATATAATATGTATATAATATAATATAATATAATATAATATAATATAATATAATATATATACATATATATGTGGATGTGTTCTTTTTTTGTATCGTTTTTTATTTACATTGTAGTTAATTAACATATGTATAAAACTGGTTTCAGAGTAGAACTTAGTGATTTAGTGATTCATCACTTCCATATAATACCCAGTGCTCATCTCAACAAGTGAATGTGCTCTAATCCTATGAGGAAATTTGAGCCTTTTTTTATTTTAAAGTAAGTGCTTATTAAAGTAAAGCGCTATATTTTTTATTGGGTATTTGCTATAATTTCATCATGTATCACAAATAAAACTCTTATTAAATTTTTTATTATTTTTCTGAATTTTCCAGTTCATCTACATATTAAAATATAGTATTTCAATGCCCTTTCCTTTCTGAATAGACTTTTAAGTTAGTAAAAAGAGATAGGTTGTGTACTAACTCTCACTCTAAACACTAACTGGAGGTCAGTTCCTAGCAGGGCTGCTAAACATGACATAAGGTAATTGTCTCAAATTCTTCCTCTTCTTAGATTTGCTCCCAGGTTTACTATAGAATTTAACAATTCCTCTTTCTTTACTGAGCCTGTCCATTTTTCTCCAGTTTCTCCAGTTTTTCCCTACTGAGCCTGTCCAGTTTTCTCCAGTTTCTCCAGTTTTTTCAGATTCATTCCAAACTTACACTTAACACTCACCAAATACCCAGATTTTTGAATTGTTATTATTTTTTATTTTTTGGAAAGAGTAAGGCTTGCTGGGGCACTTGTGTGGCTCAGTGGATTAAGCCTCTGCCTTAGGTTCAGATCATGATCCCAGGGTCTTGGAATTGAGCCCAGCATTGGGCTCTCTGCTAAGCAGGGAGCCTGCTTCCCTTCTCTCTCTGCCTATTTGTGATCTCTCTCTCTCTCTGTCAAATAAATAAATAAAAGCTTAAAAAGAAAAGAAAAGAGTAAGGCTTGCAATATTATTTGTGTTAGACTATGAAGGTATAAATCATAGAGGTACAGGTCAACTTTTTTTTTTTTTTCCCCAAATACTCAGGACAATGAAACATATATGTGTACTTACTGAAAACTTTTTGATGATGATGATAATGATGATGCCTTTTGTGTGCCCAAATATACATAAAATGTAATCATTTCATAATCTATATTCTGAGGTATTTTATACAAATGGTAAGGTTGTTTTTTTTTTTTTTAAGTTTTAAAATGGTGAGTTTATAACTAAGGTGTGTAATAACCCAGCTGGCACTGAATTCCTAAACTGTTTCCTCTCCAGTGGAAGCAGTATTTTTATGACATCTCTTCCTACAAACACAGGTCACAGTGTTGGTTCTAATGTCTGCTCCTGGGGAGAGGAAAAAAAAAATAAAAGTGGAATTCATTTTTGTTTTTAAATGTGACACAATAGGAAACACGATAGATAGTTCACTTGGTTATGAAACATACTCTTAGAATTTCATATTTCTAGAACTTGTCACAGACCTCAGTAATTATTTCTACTTTCCTCCAAAGCTGTCAAAACAATTTTTAAAAAAATTCATTTACTCTGTATTAACAGGCTTCAGATTTCATTTTATTCAATAGTACCGTAGACAGATTATATTGTTACATTTTAAGTATTTTATCTCTTCTTTCATCTTCACGTCTTCTTTTCTCCTAATCCTGATCTTTGTTAATAACATTGCCATCCTTTCTGTCATTGGAATAAAAACCGTCAAGTCAGGTTTGACCTCTCACTCACCTTCTAACCTTTATATAATCAAGTGCCAAGTGCTGATGATTCTACTTCTTTGCCCTCTTTCTATTTCAACTTATTTCTATCGCTATTGCCATACTCTAAGCTTTCAAAAACTTTACCTGGATTGTTCACATTGTCTTAAATATTTTTCATGGTTCAAAACTATACTTTCTTCTGCTGCACACAGGTTTTTCTTCTTAAATTACATCTTTGATCAAGTAATACTCCTTTTCAAAACATAGAATTACTCTCTGCATAATGTCAAATAAAATGCACAGTTCTCAACCTTTTATTTAAGCTATTTGAGAGCCTAATTCCAGCCCAACTTCCATTGTTCCTTTTTTTTTTTTTTTACAGTTACATTTACTGGATATTTTATTGTAAACAAAATACATGTTAAAGAAGTTTGAAAACACAAAAATACAAAAAAGAAAATAACCTTGACTTATAACTCTACTGTGAAGAGATACCATAACTCATACTTCTAATACTTGTTATATGATGACTGTGTAAAATATATCACCATATAAAGAAACAATTTTCCTGTTCACCTCATTTACATTATATTGTTTTTCTTAGAAACCTTTATTTTAATTGAATAGTGTAGTCTATGTAATGATCATAAGTTATCATAATATGCACATAATTAGCCTTTTCTTATGTTATTTTTATTTTGCAAATCACATTTTCTGAAAATTGTATTTTATGTTCAGATTTATTACCGTAAGGAAAAGAGTTTAGTAATTGTATGTTGAATTATTAATACTCATACACCTGACCTATTGTTTCTTTTCTTACAGTTTTTATTTATTTCCAGTTAGCATGCAATGTTATATTAGTTTCAGGTATACAATATAGTGATTCAACACTTATATACGTCACTCAATGCTCACCAGAGTAAGTGTAGTCACCATCTGTCAATGTACAACATTATCAAAATATTGAGTATATCCCCTATGCTGTGTTTTTCTCAACTTACTTATTTTCATTCAATTCTTAAAATAGTCCAGTTTTCACAGCAATAATCAACTTAAAGTTTTTCCAAGTAAGTTTTTATAGAAGAGCAAATAAGACTTTTTTTTTAAACTCCTGTATATTATATTTATTTTGGTTATCTGTAGAGTTAAACAAAGTTGTATTTGCACATAAAAATACATTGGAGTAGGGGCACCTGGGTGGCTCAGTGGGTTAAAGCTTCTGCCTTCGGCTCAGTTCATGATCCCAGGACCCTGGGATCAAGCCCAGCATCAGGCTCTCTGCTCCGCAAGGAACCTGCTTCCTCCTCTCTCTCTGCCTGCCTCTCTGCCTGCATGTGATCTCTGTCTGTCAAATAAATAAATAAAATCTTAAAAAAAATACATTGGTGTTAAAAAATTAAAACCTAAAATGTTTATCAGTAATAATCATTGTGTTTCATTATTCGTAGATAGGAGCCTAAAGTCTTGCATGATTTTTGTACTTGTGTATAACATTTCATATGTGTTTGCCTCTTGTGTTTTGTGTGCCTTATGTATATTTTTCTTTTTGTTTTCTGATTTCCTGACGTTTGATAAAGGTATCTGGTCATGTGTCACTTTTATTATAATTTAATGAATCCCTGGGAGTTTTCAATTTCCTGTATCTCTTCTTTCTTGTTTTTATTTATTTCCTTTTTTTCTTCTGCCTATTCATAGATACCTCAATTTTTTCCTCTAAGTAAATAACTGATAGGGCACCTGGTGGCATAGTTGGTTAAGTGTCCGTCTTGATTTCAGCTCTCGTCATGATCACATGGCTATGAGATCAAGCCCTGGACCATGAAACCCTCTTGAGGTTCTCTCTCTCTCCCTTTCCTTCTGCCCCTCTTCCCTCCCTTTCTTTATCCCTCTCTCTAAAACAAAACAAAACAAACAAAACTGGTAAGTACTTGAAGGTTAGTTTATGAGAGATACCCTAAGTCTGAAAGGCATTTTTATATGACATGAAAAGCAATAGGGTTACACATTTTCTATCGCATTATTATAATGAATGACTAGATGCACATAACATAGGATTGTGTATGTGAAAGCTCACCATAAATATTTACATAATTTCAATCCCCTTTCATTCGAGTAGAATACATCTGAGAGTATTTTTTATTCAAAATACTAGAGATTTTCAAAATATTTTTGTATATGTGAAGATTTTCTAGTTATTGGATGAGAAAAGTCTCAGCATACCTTGGAAGTCTCTACATTAAGAAAACTAAGAAAACTCCCTTAGCTAAACAGTACTTTAATATAATACCTATAACAAACTTCCTTAATACAGAGCATGATGAGTGGATGTTTGAAGGTTGCCATACCTAGAAATAGGCCCCATGTTTCTTTTTTTTTTTTTTAAAGATTTTATTTATTTATTTGACAGAGAGAGTTCACAGTAGACAGAGAGGCAGGCAGAGAGAGAGAGAGGGAAACAGGATCCCTGCTGAGCAGAGATCCCGATGTGGGACTCGATCCCAGGATCCTGAGATCATGACCTGAGCCGAAGGCAGCGGCTTAACCCACTGAGCAACCCAGGCGAGGCCCCATGTTTCTAAAGCTGACTCTGTCACTCCTCTTTACATGCTGCTCTTTATCCACTCAATGTAACTGAATTTCAGAGTTCTCATCTTTAAAATTAAGGTGTTAAGATATTGCAGAAATCTTCTTGCTGTAAACAATTTCAATTATATTAAATAATTTCAAATAGTAAGACTTAGCCCAGAAGTTTCTTTGGATTTTTAAATTAATTTTAACTTCCTATTACTTGCACTCTTTATGCTTTCTGCCCTCTGCCATTGAGACATGCCGTATTTTTTTCCTAAGATAATTAGCCCATTCAGTTCCTTCTGAAATTTATTTCATTTATCTCATATATTTGATTTTAGCCACTGGACATCTCTAAAAAATTCTGTTTTTAAGTTCAAGTTTTAGAGTTGGCTCTATTCACTCAATAATGAGCTACCCTCTTGACTCTAAGTTATCTTGCATTATTATAAGATACACATAGGCTGAAAAATGACATGGGCCAAGATATTACACACAACATTGAATAAGGAAAAACGTTAGAGTAAATAGTCCTCTAAGCTCTTAGATTGGGGATATCATATACTTTTTTAATTTGAATTTGTCTTCTTAGTTCTTCACTCTTGCAAAGATTTCCTATAGACATGTGGATTTCAGTGTTCCCTATTTTGACATCTGAGTGTTTCATCCAGTCAGTAAAATATTAAGCAGACGCTAATATTTCTCTGTCACTCTGTTTTTGTCAAACAAGAAATAACTATCCACTGCCTTCATTGTTTGGATATGTTCCTTTCTGTAAACACTGCTAACCCTGATCTAGTTGAGACAACATTGTGATACACTACAAATGCGCATACAAAATTTATGAATTTTCATAATAAGAATCATTATATTCAATATTCACATGTAAGTTACTCTCTTTTTCTGGTAAGGCATATTCTTACTGAATATTGAATAAGAACTTGTCCTACAACTTTATACCAAAGAATGCTATGAATTGAAAAAATAGATGCTAAATATATAAAAGTTAAGATAGAAACAGTAAAAAATCATTCACTTTTCTTGGTTGACTAATTATACAAAACTTTGTCACCTAAAACTTTGAAAGACATGACAAACAGGGTCTCCTTGAGGGACACAGAGCTTGGTAAAATCTGCTTATTTTGATTTTCTAATTAAAATTGGTATAAAAATAACACTGCAAGTGTTAGCCATTTTTCTATGTGCTTACATTAAAATCTGCTCTATTTTATGCTCATGATGAATCTGAATCTGCTGTAGAGAGTGTCCAGCTGGACTCTGGGAGAGGAATTATTGTTAGATATCTGGAAGTCTAATGATTGACGAACCTGACACTCTACCCTGAAGTTTTAGATCTGAGTTGATGGCTTTGCTCCTGGGGCAAACACCTTAGGGCATAGATGGCACTTTCTCTCCGAAGTTTCTGCATATTAGGAGTAAGGTACAATCTGTCATTTACAGAAAAGGAAGATTTTCCTATCTTCCCAAATCAAGCTATGGTAGCCTCGTTGTAAATTAAACACAGATTATATTCTCATATCTACACTTTTATTATTATGGAGTTCTTTTCATAACAGAATTAACCTCCAAAGAGTTTTTCCTAAAGAGTGGCTCAGAGTGCTTTTTAAAAAAAAGTTTCATGTGATTTAATTATATAATGTGATTCACATGGGTTATTTATAAAAATTGTTCATGTACTTGACTACACAGGATAATTTGTTCAATGGGAAAAATGCACAGGCTAGATCACAACATTTTCAGTATCCAGTTGAAAATTGATAATGACCATAATTTTAAAAAAATTATCCACTATAAAACTTTTAAAAATATAGCTTTCTAAACAATTATGGAACCAAAGCAAAATAAAGCACACAGTTAAAATTATTCAGAGATTCTGAAAAGATTTAGATGAAATATTATGATATATAGATGAAACAATTCACAGGAAAATGTATAGTTTTTTTTAAAGGACAAATGACAGAATATAATGGATGAGCATACTTCAATAAATAGTTTGAATAATCTTAAGCATTAAATTTAAGTAAGCAGAAGAGGATTGTAAAATAGTAAAATAAAACATGTCAACAATTTTGTGGTAATTAACTGAAAAACAGGAAAAATAGAATGTAAAATAAAATAAAAAACAGATTCTTCCAAAAATGAATAAAATGTATCCTCTGGTAATTCTTTTTTAAGATTCTGATTAAGATACAACTCATATACTCCACAGTTCTTTTATTTAAAATACAAAATCCCAGGCACCTGCCTGGTGCAGTCAGTAGAGCATGTGACTCTTGATCTTGGGATAGTGAGACTTTACATTGGAGAATTTACTTAAAATAACTTCACGTTGGATGTAGAATTTACTTAAAATTTTAAAAGTAAAGTTTAAAATTCATTTTTAATATGTTCATGAGGCTCTGCATACAACCATCACCAAAGTCCAGTTTAGAACATTTTATTTTATTTAAAAGAAACTTCATATATACTATTGGTCACCTCCTATTCTGCCCTATCTCCTGGACCTAAAAAACTTTCTATCTCTGCAGATTTGCCTCTTTCAGACATTTAATATAAATAGAATCTTACAATATGCAGTCTTTTGTGACTAGCTTCTTTCACTTAAGTAATCTGTTCAGGGTCATCTATTGGTATAATCATATGATTTTTATTCCTTTCTCTATTGATTTGATGGAGCACATTACTTGATTTTCAAGTGTCGATCCAGCCTGCATATTTCTGCTACTTAGCCATTGTATATAATTCTTTTTATTCATTCCTGGAATCAATTTGCTAATATTTTGGTGAGGAGTTTTCCATCTATAGTCTTGAGAGATACTGGGTTTGGGTTCTCCTTTCTTATGATGTCTTTGTTTGGTGTTGGTATTCAGGTAATACTGGCCTCATAGAAAAGGTCAGGAAATATTTTCTCTACTTCTGGTTTCTGGAAGAGATTGTAGAAAATTTATAAAATTTCTTTCTTTTTTTAAAAGATTTATTTATTTGAGAGAGAAGGAGAGGGAGAGAGCAAAGTGGAAGGGGCAGAGGGAGAGGAAGAGAGAATCTTGAGCAGATTACAATGAGCTCAGAGCCCAAGGCAGGGCCCCATTTCAAGACCTTGAGATCATGACCTGGGCCAAAACCAAGTCAGATGTTTAACCGACTGTGCTATCCGGGCACCCCTATAATTTCTTAAGTGTTTGGTAGAATTCACTGACTAACCCATTTGGACCTGGTGCTTTCTGTATTATAGGTAACTGATTATTGATTCAGTTTCTTCACTAGATATAGGACGTATTCAGATACTCTTTTTCTATATGAGTTTTGGTAGATTGTGTCTTTGAAGGAATATGTCCGTTTCATCTAGATTTATCAAATTTGTGGGCACAGAATTCTTCCAGTATTCCTTTGTTGTCATTTTAATATCCATGGGATCTATAGTAATAGTCCTTCTTTCATTTCTAATATTAGTAATTTGTGTCTTTTCTCTTGTTCTCTTAGTTAACGTGGCTTATTGATTTTATCCATCTTTTCAAAGAACCATCTTTTGGTTTTGTTGAATGTCTCTACTGATCTCTTTTTTAAAAATTATTTTTATTAAAATGTAATATTATTTGCATCAGGGATACAGGTCTGTGAATCATCAGGCTTACACATTTCACAGCACTCACCATCTACTGATTTCTTGTTTTCAATTTAATTGGTCTAATTTTTATTATTTCTTTTGTTCTGTTTACCTTGGATTTAATTTGCCCTTTTTCTTCTAAAACTGTTTTAAAGGAAATTAAAGGCATCCAAATCTGGAAAGAAGAAGTCAAATTACCACTCTTCGCAGATGATATGATACTATATGTGGAAAACCCAAAAGACTCCACTCCAAAACTGCTAGAACTTATACAGGAATTCAGTAAAGTGTCAGGATATAAAATCAATGCACAGAAATCAGTTGCAATTCTCTACACCAACAGCAAGACAGAAGAAAGGGAAATTAAGGAGTCAATCCCATTTACAATTGCACCCAAAACCATAAGATACCTAGGAATAAACCTAACCAAAGAGGCACAGAATATATACTCAGAAAACTATAAAGTACTCATGAAAGAAATTGAGGAAGACACAAAGAAATGGAAAAATGTTCCATGCTCCTGGATTGGAAGAATAAATATTGTGAAAATGTCTATGCTACCTAAAGCAATCTACACATTTAATGCAATTCCTATCAAAGTACCATCCATCTTTTTCAAAGAAATGGAACAAATAATTCTAAAATTTATATGGAACCAGAAAAGACCTCGAATAGCCAAAGGGATATTGAAAAAGAAAGCCAACGTTGGTGGCATCACAATTCCGGACTTCAAACTCTATTACAAAGCTGTCATCATCAAGACAGCATGGTACTGGCACAAAAACAGACACATAGATCAATGGAACAGAATAGAGAGCCCAGAAATAGACCCTCAACTCTATGGTCAACTCATCTTCGACAAAGCAGGAAAGAATGTCCAATGGAAAAAAGACAGCCTCTTCAATAAATGGTGGTGGGAAAATTGGACAGCCACATGCAGAAAAATGAAATTGGACCATTTCTTTACACCACACACAAAAATAGACTCAAAATGGATGAAGGAACTCAATGTGCGAAAGGAATCCATCAAAATCCTTGAAGAGAACACAGGCAGCAACCTCTTCGACCTCAGCTGCAGCAACATCTTCCTAGGAACAACGCCAAAGGCAAAGGAAGCAAGGGCAAAAATGAACTATTGGGATTTCATCAAGATCAAATGCTTTTGCACAGCAAAGGAAACAGTTAACAACATCAAAAGACAACTGACAGAATGGGAGAAGATATTTGCAAACGACATATCAGATAAAGGACTAGTGTCGAGAATCTATAAAGAACTTAGCAAACTCAACACCCAAAGAACAAATAATCCAATCAAGAAATGGGCAGAGGACATGAACAGACATTTCTGCAAAGAAGACATCCAGATGGCCAACAGACACATGAAAAAGTGCTCCATATCACTCGGCGTCAGTGAAATACAAATCAAAACCACAATGCGATATCACCTCACACCAGTCAGAATGGCTAAAATCAACAAGTCAGGAAATGACAGATGCTGGCGAGGATGCGGAGAAAGGGGAACCCTCCTACACTGTTGGTGGGAATGCAAGCTGGTGCAGCCACTCTGGAAAACAGCATGGAGGCTCCTCAAAATGTTGAAAATAGAACTGCCCTATGACCCAGCAATTGCACTATTGGGTATTTACCCTAAAGATACAAACGTAGTGATCCAAAGGGGCACGTGTACCCGAATGTTTATAGCAGCAATGTCCACAATAGCCAAAGTATGGAAAGAGCCTAGATGTCCATCAACAGATGAATGGATCAAGAAGATGTGGTATATATACACAATGGAATACTATGCAGCCATCAAAAGAAATGAAATCTTGCCATTTGTGACAACATGGATGGAACTAGAGCGTATCATGCTTAGCGAAATAAGTCAAGCGGAGAAAGACAACTATCATATGATCTCCCTGATATGAGGAAGTGGTGATGCAACATGGGGGCTTAAGTGGGTAGGAGAAGAATAAATGAAAGAAAATGGGATTGGGAGGGAGACAAACCATAAGTGACTCTTAATCTCACAAAACAAACTGAGGGTTGCTGGTGGGAGGGGGTTTAGGAGAAGGGGGTGGGATTATGGACATTGGGTAGGGTATGTGCTTTGATGAGTGCTGTGAAGTGTGTAAACCTGGTGATTCACAGACCTGTACCCCTGGGGATAAAAATATGTTTATAAAAAATAATAAATTATATTAAAAAAAATCTTATTTTCTAATATATGGGTTCAGTAATTGACATACATTTCTCTTTGAGCACTGTTTTGGCTCTATCTAATGAATTTTTATAAATGGTATTTTCATTTTTATTTATTTAGTACAAACTATTTTTAATTTCTCTTGATTGTTTGTTTAATAACCTGGAGGAATAATTTTTGTGAAGTATATTTCCGCTATAGTGGGCAGCTTCTGCTGTTCTTCCTCCAGTTTTTCTTCTTGTTTTTACTTCTTAGTCTGGCTACATAGTGGTCATCTCTGTATCATCACAATCCACTCATTGGCCAAAGATTGCACTTAAGCCTCTTTAGCCTGTTAGATTTTTACCTTTACATTGGATGTATGTTCTTAGAGCTTTTAGTCATAAGGAATTTGCTTTTATTTTTCCCCAGACTACTTTTTTTTTTTTTTTTTAAGGAGCTTAGAGGTTCTGTCTTAGATTACTTCTGATGAAGTCCCAGAACCTAAGTCAGGTTCGGTGGGGTGAGGAGGTTCGGAGTCGACGACTAAAGAAAGAATTCTTAAGACGTCGTTGGTGCAAAAGGTGATTTATTAGAGCACGGGGACAGGGCCCGTGGGCAGGCAGAGATGCGGCTGCCGCCCCGGGTTGTTAGGAGTGGTTGGTTATATACGCAGGAGTTGGGTAGGTGAGGACAAAGGGGTATTCAGAAGGGCTATTGGGGCAAAGAATACTATCAGAATATTGAAGGCTTAGTTACTATCAAGTAAAGACAATTGAGAGTCTCCTGGTGGAATGTTACATTCCTGCTATCAAGCATCCTTGTTAATGAGATTTAGGTTTAGAAGAAATTTAACTTTATTTACTTTTCCTTCTACCTCCACCTCCTTCGGTTTTTATGGAGGGGAGGGTAACATTAGGCTTGAGGAACTGAGTTCTGTGTCTTTGGAAATTGGGCTATTGATAAGGTAACTTCTTTGTTGTAATCTCAAGGACATTTGCAAACCAAGGGAGACTCCTGTCTTGTAGGATTGTGATCTCAGCAAGTTAACTATTTATTTTATGGCAGTCAGGGGTGCCTGAGGAATGCTACACCTATGGAGGGGAGCGGATGGAAGGGGGGGTGCAAGGCACCAGCTTTTGCTTTGTCCTCAGCCAGCCTCCTGCTCCCTCATCACTTCCAAGAGGAAACAAATTCAAGCGAGCACACAGTCTCCTAGACTACCAGGAAAGACAATATGATTTTTAAGCCCGGCTTCTATAGAGTCACCTCTAAGTTGGAGTGGCTTATGTTCACTCGGTGTTTGGTCTGAAGTTATTTTTAAGTCCCTTGTGCCATGAGACCCAGTCCTATATGGATTAGTCTGTGTGTAGACTGAGGAGAAAAGATGAAGCTTCCTTGAAGACAACAGCAAATCTCTTCACAGGTCTTTTGCTGAATGGCATCTTCTGCCCTTTACTTAAGCAGTTCCTATTGAAGCTATGGAGATTACTTTTGGACCTCACAGTTCCCAGGAACATCTTTGTCACAAATATGTAGGATTAAAAATGCAGACAGATACATGATTGTCAAACATTTCATTGTTGTAGAGCATGAAATCAACCATAAGACCTGGCTTCCTAAAATGTTAACACAGAGGCTGCTGGGGGTGAGGGAAGGTTTCAGAGAAGGGCCTATGCCTTTGGAATGCCATGATGGGTGTGACCATTTGTATGCCACAGGGAGTTGCCTTCCAGAAGCTTTCTCAGCCCAAACACCCACCCTGTGATCTAAGAGACCTATGCATCGTCCCTTAGGCTATATTTAGCAGAACTCAGGGAACACCCAGATTAGCATATTTTATCTTTCCCATACAGATTCTCCCAGTGTTAGTAAAACCCCTTGTCACACATACAGTGTTTGAGAAACAGTGATAAGGATTTGTGAGGTTCATGAAGGACCAATTAAAGGGGGAGCAAAGAAGAGCAAAGGGTCTTCCGCTCTGAGCGTTGACCCCCTTGCCTTTTCCTCTCTTTCACAGCAAAGTCTGGAGTCATCTTTGATCCTTTGGTACAGGGATTGCTGGCCATTCCCAGCAATGTATGTTTTAACTTACTTGATTCTACTCCCTGAAGGATTTACACATAGTGTTAGTGCTTGCTTTGAATTTTTTTTAAGGCAACTATGTCTCACTTTGTTAACAAGAGAAAGGGGAGCATTTTCCTAATAGGAAATTACCTTTATGTTTTATCTGTAAAGTGTCATATTAAAATGCGTATCACAGAATTATCTTTGTTGAACTGTGTTAGCCACAGACCCTTGATTGGAACACATTACATTAGGGCTTCAATCTGTTTTTTAATTAATATAGGAACTGCCCTATATATTAAATATTTCAATTGTTTATATTTAGCAGGATTGATCACTCCTATTTTAATGACCTCTAGGGCCAGTGGGAAGGAAACATCTGATAGAATCTGTTACTGATATTTTATATTTTGGGATCACCAATATGCATGAAGAATCACAAAATGTATCAGCCTATACCTGATGCAGACAGCTTTGCATAGAGAATTTGCCATTCACCATGATTATCAAGTCCTCACCCACCAAATCCATTTTTTTCTTATCACATTACTGTAACTACTCATATCTATTTAACAAGAAGTTGATCATCCCCAAAGGTCTAGTTAATCTGCAGAGAACTAACTGTTAAAATATGCTGATTTATTTATTGCTGAAGACTTAATGTCTAAAATTTTAATATTATAAACAGATCTGGACCTGAATCCTTTCCTCCTCATGCCATACCACAAATATCCTAAATAATCTTCACAATTGGTTTAATTATGGACTTGTTGACAGTGACTACAGTACACCCTAAGGACCTGGGTATCCTGATCTTAATATAGACAGTCTTTCTAAATTACCTGGGAAAAGAAGAAAAAAGGGCATTATGTAGATATTTGGATATGCAAAATTGTTCTTAAGTAAAAAATATCTCCTGACAAATAACAAGAAATTTGAAGAAGTATTCTATCTCCTGAGCTTAATGTTAAAATTATTTTAAGTCAGATAATCAGATAATATTATAAATAATATTGTTCCTTAAGCTTTCCCTCATATAAACAAAAAATAAAATAAAACTATAGTGTAAGTATCTTCTTATGTTTGGTAATGAGTACTAAGTTCTGATAAAATATTCTCTTAACAATGGATGTTAAGGATAGTAACTTACACGGTCATTCAGTACATGTAGATATGGAAATACTGTGTTTTGAGTCTTTCTCTGTGTAATAAGGAATATTTTGAATGTGATTAAATTATTTGCAAAGCATTGCATCCTGGAATGAGGAATATCATAAGACTATGATGACCTGAGGCTGTTGGTGTGAATATATGTTGTGCTTTCTACCTCAGAGAAGTTAGCACTGAACATAAGCAAATGTTAATCAATGTTCATATCAAAGTGTTGTGGTAACATATTATGTACACTGAATTTTTACTTATGAGCCCGTGATGATAATCACAGGAAAATAATAATAACAGAAAAAGATAAATAAGAATAAGAGCATATCTAATGTAGTAAAGAAATGAAATGTCACATTTGCTTTTCTCCTACAATGAAAGTACTGGAATTTTCCAAATAACTATCATTAGTAGTTTATGGCTAAAGGACACTATTCCATCAGTAGAAGCCTTCTGAATTCACTACAGTTGCTGATAATTTACTACATTCATTTTTAGAAACTATAAGCATACATCTAATTATTGTATCTGAATATGCATAAATATTATCATAAGCTATACATTTTAGCATATTATTGAAAATATTTCCCCCATTAAATGAATTTTATGCATGACTGGAAATATTTCTGTAATTCTGATTTATGGGCAAAACACATTTATAGCAAAATAGTTTTAAAATAAAATTAATTTTTTATCCATAGTAGCTATATTTTATAATATTTATATTTTGGAATTTTCATGGTGTCATAGAATTTAAAAGTTGGAAAGGGCATTAAAAATCATCTGTCTGGGGGCACCAGATGGTGCAGCAAGTCAGTTAAACATCTGATGCTTGGTTTCTGCCCAGGTCTACTACTATTTTACTACTATTTTACAGGTAGTAAAATAGCAGTATATAAGGTACAGTGTCATTAGGTAATTTTTTTTCAAAGTCTCTTGTCCAGCTTATTATAAAAACCCATGACACCTTTTTTTTAAGATTTTATTTATTTATTTGACAGAGACAGAGACAGTGAAAGAGGGAACACAAGCAGGGGTAGTGGGAGAGGGAGAGGCAGGCTTCCTGCTGAGCAGGGATCCCAATGCAGGGGCTCTATCCCAGAACCCTGGGATCATGACCTGAGCCGAAGACAAATACCTAACGACTGAGCCACCCAGACACCCCAAAATCTACAACTCTTGACTCTTGGTTCACAGCCCAAAGAATTGATCCTTTTTTTTTTCTTTTTTAAAAATTTAGTATTTCATTACGTTTCCGTGCACCAACACTTAAATGACTTCCCCTGAACCCTCAACAGAGCTATACAGACAGTAAGTTCAAACCCATTTGTAGTCCAATAGTGCTTTCTTTTTCCTTTTGCTGACCTTCATAAAGCCATATGTTTCATTGTCCTCATGCTTCAGATTAAACCGAGACAGATCGCCTGTTGTGCCTGCCTTCCAGGTCGTTTCAGGACCTCCCCATACCATCAGCCTGGAATTTCTCCTCATAGATTTTCCTTGCTATTCTCCTGTTCTGGTTCTACATTTACTTCATTTTAGAGGGGAATATCCACCCTCTAACAGTTTTCTGTGGGTACATGGGGAGCAACATTTTGATACCTCACACACCTCACAGAAGTTTTTTTTTATCTCCACATTTCATAAATAATTTTGTTGGATATAGAATTGGAATTGCCAGATAAAGTTGGAATTCACTTTACCTCTGAAATTTGAAGACTTGCCTGTTATGTGTTGTCTTTTAGCTTCCAAGGTTGCTATTTCAAAGTCCAGTGATGTTCTATTAATTATATGTGTAGAAACTGTTTGGTCTCTTTGAAATTTTTAGAACCATCTCTTTATCTAAATGTTCAGGATAATTTATTTTGGTACAGAATTATTTTCATTTATTTTATTGGGCAATATGTGGATTGTTTTTCTAAAACCAGACTTCTAGGGTGCCTGGGTGACTCAGTGGGTTAAGCCACTGCCTTTGGCTCAGGTCATGATCTATGGGTCCTGGGATCGAGTTCCGCATTGGCCTCTGTGCTCAGCAGGGAGCCTGCTTCCTCTGTCTCTCTCTCTCTGCCTGCCTCTCTGCCTACTTGTGATCTCTCTGTCAAATAAATAAATAAAATATTTAAAACTAGACTTCTGCACTAATATTCTTGGATATTTTCTTGTCTAATTTTCAAATATCATTTTCTTTCCTGAGTTTCCTTTTCTTTCTGTAAATTCCTATTAATCAGATGGGCTACCCTTAATTTGACTATATAATATTCCCTTCTTTTCTCTCTTATATTTTTCCTTGTCTTTTTTTCTCTTTTATACAATTTCTTTAATTTTAATCTTATAAGTTCTATATTAATTTCTCAAAGTCATATTTTAATTGACTATTTCTTGTTTTTTTTTAAAATTCCTTTGTATAGAACTCTTAGTATTGTTTAGTAAATGCAATATCTTTTATCTACCTCATGAATATGAATTTTACTTTATATGAAATTTTCTTTTGTTCATTTTCCCTGTTTCCCCCTGAAATTTATTTTTATCTTTGTCTTTCATGCTAGTGAATTTTCTTTGTTTCTGGTGATCCTTGCCTATTTTTTATTATAGTTTTAGTCAGATTCCAATGAGAAACATCAATGAACTTTAATTATTTTAAACAGGTGGAATTTGTTCAGGAAATCAGTCATAAATATAGCAGAATATCTGATAATACATCCATAGGACAATATATCAGTTAAACTGAATCTGGCTGACTCACCAGCATGGGGACCTAGAAAATGCAGTCTGTGAGGATGACAATACGGGACCCAGCAGAGTGGGAAATGGTGAAGAATGAATTTGAGGACAAAGAATCCTAGGAGTATGTATTAGGGTTCTCCAGAGAAATGAAACAATTGGCTACATGTATATAGGTCTAGATATAGGTAGAATAGACATAGGTATATATAGGTAGAATAGAATATAGATATGTAGATATAGACACAGATATAGATAGAATTTTATTATGAGAGATTGGCTCATGTGATTATAGAGATTAAGACATCACATGATCTGCATTGGCAAGCTAGGAAAGATGATGGTATAGGTCTGAGTCCAAAGATTCAATAATTGGGGGTGGGGCTGTGGGTGCAATGGCACAAATCCTGGTCTGTGTCCAAAGGCCCAAGAACCAGGACTGATGATATGCAAGGACAAGAGAAGATGGGTGTCTAAGGTCAAGCAGACAGAGCATATTTGCCTTTTATCTGCCTCTTTGTTTACCTCAGTGGATTGAATGCTGTTCTCCCACATTAGTGAGGGCAATTTTCTTTCCTTTCTTTTCTTCTCTTTTTTTTTCTTTTCTTTTCTCCCTTTGCTTTTGCTCTTTCTCTCTCTCTCTCTCTCTGACAAAAATTAAATAAAATCCTTAAAAAGTTAAAAAAAAAAGAGAGAGAGAGAGAGAGAATTTAAGGTGAACCAGTTTGAAAATATCAATTCAATATTAAAAAAGAAAAAAATAGGTGATGAGGGCACCTGGTGGCTCAGCCATTAAGTGTCTGCCTTCAGCTCCTGTCATGATACCAGGGTCCTGGGATCGAGTCCAGCATTGGGCTCCCTGCTCCACAGGAAACCTGCTTGTCCCTTTCCCACTCCCCTATCTAGTGTTCCCTCTCTTTCTGTGTCTCTCTCTGACAAATAAATAAATGAAATTTAAAAAAAGTTGATGCATACTTTCTAAAATGAATATGCATAAATTGCCCATTTAAGCATTGTTCATTATCTAAATTTTATTGGAGTAGAGGTGGTTACAGAAATGGAATCAATATTAGCTTGCATAGGCTTTTTAAAAAATTGTTACTTTTTTGCTATAGTTTGTGAATACTGAATTGGTGTAAATTTGAGTGAGAAGTTAACACATATGTCCAGGGTGCCTCTCTAGATTGAAGAACCAGAATAATTTCTTTCTCTGTATTAGGAAAAATGGCTCTCTCCCAGTCTTGCAGGTGTGGCTTCATGTAGAAGATTAACCTCATCATTTAACCTTCCCCTAGCTCTTAGTTGTCTCAGTTTTCTCATTGTCTAAGCAGCCTCTTTTTTTATTGGTAAGTCCCAGTTGTTATGGGTGTATCATGAGTTGTGAGTGTTCTGGAGGGAGGGACCTAGTTTCAGGCTGATTGGAAGCTAGACTCTCAGGCCCCAGCTTTTAAGGCCTGCATTATATAAATCCTGTGGGACTGCAATTGTAAACTCTTCTGGCCTCCAGACCAGGTGATCTGGAAGTGTTTTTTTAGCTACGGTCATAAAATTAGGGGTTCCGGGTGAGTGTATGAGCTTCTTTCTGCGAGCTACTGTTGAACTCTAATGAAGCCAACTGCTTTTCAGGTTGAAGCTTAGGCCAAGTAGATTGGTGGGTTTTTTGTTTTTGTTTTTTTCCACAGGAAGACTGGGGATCTGTTTCAGTCTGTTGTCTGTACTGTGCCTTGCAGGTATTAGCCTCCAATTGTTTTAGGGCTCAGAAACACAACCCTGCGTGGCTGTCAAAGCCAGATGCTCAAGATATATGTAACTGTGTGGATTTTATATGATGGCCAGCTTAGGCAGAGCTGTGGTGGAGTGGTATTTGTGGGCAGGGTGTGCCCACCAATGCTTCAGGTTAGAGGGAGATTTCCAAAATTATGCCTGGCAGTGTCATTGTTAGCAGGGTAGAGGGAGTCCCCCAGGGTCTCCATCCCTGGAGAGAGTCCCAACAATCTCCTGCCATTCTAGTAGATGCTTTAAGAAAAACGAATCTCCTTCACTTACAGTTTGGCACTTTTCAAACTACTACTGCTTTTGAGCTCGGTTCTGGGGTGAGTGAATCTGAGCATGAGCCTTTTAAGTGTGGAGCCTCCATTCCATACAGCCCTGTGGCTTTCCTGAACATATACCACCGCTGGTTTTCAAAATCAGACATTTTCTTTCTCCTCACTGTAGATCCGCAAGGGTTGGGGATCCTGTTGTGGAGCATAAACCCTCTACTTGTCAGGAAGAAGTTCTGTATTTGTGAGATCCTTCCTGACTGTGTTTTACTGTGCTGGGAACTTTTTTTTTTTTTTTTTTGGTCACATCTCTGCCTCTCCTACCCCTATCTATCCTTTGTTGAGGAGCTGTTCAGCTAATTTTTAGTTCTTTTTTAGAGGGAATATAGCTGTAGATTTGTTATGTCTATGGCAAGAGATCCTCTTGAACTGCTACTCTATTGTGTTTTTTTTTTTTTTTAATGAACTATTTTGTAACAGAGGAAAGCAAAGGATAAGAGAAAAGTAAAGCACGCTTATTGCATTACATCATGAGCAGATTGTAGTGGAAAGATCCTTATTATCCCTTGGAATCAGAACATTTACTCCGGTAACACAGAACAAGGATACATAACAGAACAAAGAGTTCAATAATGTTGGTTTTAATTTTTAAGATAAGGAACTGATTTGCCACAAAAGCAGGTAGGTTCATCAGAGTCCTAAAATGTTAAGAGACTACACCGGGTCCGAGTCCCTTTATGGCAATACCTGAGATATACTGCAACTGTTACTTTACCTTTGGAAACCAAAGTTTCTCATCATTAAATGGGAAATAAAAGTAAAGCTTTCACTCCAGCGGAGTTTTTATAAGGATCAAAGAAACATGTATGTCAAAGTGCTGGCAAATTGCAGACTGAAGAGAAAGTTCATGAATATTAATATAATATTTTACAATGTATATTTATTTAAAAATTTCAATTTATATCTTTTTTCAAATATACTCTCATATACGTGTCCACAATAATAATGTAATAGGTTTTATTACTTCCATTTCTTAGATGAAGAAAGGGATAACTTTTCAAAATAACATATGACAGAAATAGACCCAATGTTAAAATTAATATTGTCATTTAGTGCTATATTTTTCTCAATAGCATCATCATGTTCTATAAAAAGTTTTATTATAGTCTTGCTTAGAAACCTTATGAAAAAAGCATTTTATACATACACATATGAAAAGGGAAATAGTATTTAGTGACCTATAATGTATGAGCCATTTATGTATTTTATAACATCCAGTGTCCCTAAAAGTTCTATGTGTCCATGTTTTTTAAAAATATACTTTGTAAAGATGAAACTGAACGTAAGAATATTTAAATGACTGTCCAAAGTCACACACCTACTTACATCATAGAACAAGAATACAGCCTCAAGTCCTGGACTATGAAAGAATCATCACTTTTGCCTGTATAAAATGTCCTCCACAAATGCTATGACCACTGGCAGGTGAATGATGGTGTTTTGTTTTTTTTAGCCCCTGGCAATTCACTTAAGCACTCTGAACTCTATGGTCAGTGCTTTTTTGTTTGCTTGTTCTGAAATAATATGAGGTCATAAAAAAGTATCTTGTAAACCACGAAGTGTATAAATATCCTTTTGTGACATGTAAATGTTGGCTCATGGAATGATATAAAAAAATGATAACCTGCTTTTATTTTCAACTCTATTCATCATGCTAATTTCATGTGAAGCACATATTTCATATGACTTGGTGAGGAATTATTTTTTACTGAAATAAATTTGAAATATAATATTGTATAAGTTTCAGGTATATAAATACTGATTTGATACATTTTTATACTGCAGTATGACTGCCATTATGAGTATTACCTGGCACTTCTATGATATTATATTGTTACCATTTCTTTTTTGTGGTGAGAATAATTAAGGTCTATTCTCTTAGCATGTTTGATGTTTAAAATACAATATTGTGACCTATAATCACTCTACTGTGTATTATATCTGCTGGACTTATTTATCTACTAGTTGCAAGTCTGTACCGGTAAACAGCATCTCTCTTATACCCCACCCCCAGTCTTTAGCAACCACCATTTTCCTCTGTTTTATGAGTTTTACTTTGTTTAGATTTCTCATATAAGTGATTTATTGAAGCCACATTTGAGTTTAGATTGTTCTTTATAAAATGACATTTCTGCATAATTGTTTTTTTAAAAAGGAAAATTACATATAACTAATGTAACTTCCCTCAAATGTCTTAATTTTATTTTTATGACAGAGTCAATTCAGACTTGAATATCAGCATGTTGGGAACTACTATTTTAATTACCAATTAAATGAAATGCAATTCAATTAAATGTAATTAAATTAAACATACCTAATATTGTTTTGAATACAAAACAATAGAAAGCAAAGGCATTTATTCCAAAGAGAAAGGTAAATAAAATACTTTATAAACTCTTTTAACTAGTCTTGTATAAAAGAACAGATTTAGGCTACTTTGCTTAATACAGTAAAATTCTAGTTTAATCTTACCTGAATCTATCCAGTTTTTATTTAAAGAGTCCAATGAAGGTTATTAAATACTAGGTAGGTTGATAAATCCTGGCCTTTAAACATCTGGTATTTAAAATTACAAAATAAAATGGCATATTGTGGTTAATCAAAATTAATTGATGTTGGAGAAAGCATGCCTATCTGTAACAGTTTCTTGATGAATATAAACCTGAAAATAACTAAGACTAAGACATTTTAAACTGCAGCATTATTTTCAGGAGTACAACTATTTTCCTTCATCTCTAAAATATCACAGATCCTATAAGTTAAATTAGATAACGGTTAGATTTGTATAACATTATACATTTTGGAATATATTGAAATGATTTTGCTATTAATTTTGTTCATTTAGAAAATCCACAGGAAGTTAGAGAATGTTTCCCATTCCCCACATTCAGCAATTTCAACATTTAATTTGCATTGTGCCTTTCAAATGAAAATGCATGCACCTGTGCACACATACGCTTACACAAACTTAATTTAGCAGTAGCAGGATTTCTACCCAGTAGTTGTTGATAACTTTCCTTTAGGCTTAGACAATTATCACAAATTTATTCCCCCCTAATTTATGTCCATGCAGTATTCCTTAAAATCGTCAATTGTTCTAAAATAATATAGATACATAGAAGATAGATAAGCACATTCAAAATGATAGCCATTTATTTTTATTTTTTTCAAATAATCATTGTCAGTCTTTTTGGACTGCTATGACAAATTATCATAGACTGGGTGGCTCTACAAACAAGAGAAATTTATTTCCCATAGTTCTGGGAGCTAGAGGTGAATAAGCACCCCCTTCCTGGTTCATAGACAGACTTTTTCTTCCTTATGTTCTTATTCTGCAGAAGGGGATGAGAGAACTTAGATCTCTTTTATAAGGGCAAAAACCCCATTCATGAGTGCTCCACCATCAAGACCTAATCACTTCTCAAAGACCCCACCTCCAAGTACTATCACATTGGAGATTAGGTTTCAACATATTTTTCAACATATGAATTTGGGGAGTGGGGTACATGCATTTAGTCTGTAGCAACCACTCTGTTAATAACAAGAAACATATATTGAATATTTACTATATTTCAGGAACTTCTCAGATAGCTTCACATTTAAACCTTAAAATAACCCTTTGCAGGAGGTTACCACTATCTCCATTTATAGGACATGGGAATTTGCAGCAGTTTGCTAACTTGTCCAAGACTACAAAACTTTTAAATATTTGAGCTGGTATTCAAACCCAGAACTCTTACCCTCCTAACTATGATACTGCTTTTCCAGAGGCATTTCTTAGCTTGTAAGATCAGCACAAAAATATTGGAAAAAAGGAAATTTAAAAAGAAAATATATGGATGTCAATATTGTTTCTTTGAACATCATAGCCATCTTGATTTTATTTTACTATTTTAAGAAATCAATTAGAAATCACAAGCATAATTAACTCTTAAATAATATATTGGATATAATTTAAATTCCCATGGTGTTTTTACTCTCCTTCATAAAAAAAATCTACAAAAGTTTGCCTGAAAGGTGTATTCTGACAGGTGAGTGTTAAAAGGTAATATGAAGCTAGACAGTTTTTATAGCAAGTTATTCCACCTGTAGATATGTTCCAAGAAAATAATTGTATTAAGACAGCACATTGAGATCTTAGGGCAGGCTGTGATGATATTTAAATGTAACAAGCACATACCATGCAATGTACAAATATAAACCTCATTTGCATTTTTCACACTGAAAGAGAGCTCTTGGGGAGAAATATATAGAAAGTATTAAATTGTGCAAAAGAATATGTCTTATAAAAATGCCATTCACTCAACAGAAGGATCTCAGTTTTAAGATGACATCTTTCCTCCAAAAGTATATTAAACCCCCTCCCACAGTTATTATATTGGGATAGAAGCAAAATTTTTACCAAGTCTTATCCAATCTTAAAAACTGATTCCAAAACCACTAAGCCATAAAAATAACCAAAGGAACAGGCTAATCCCCTTATTGCCATTTTTTTTTTAAATGGCCAAAGAATTAAGTAAATTGGAACAAGTCCTTATTTCTAGAATCTTAAAACTGCCTTTTCTCTGAGAATATGATTGGTACAACCATCAAGACGGTAGTAAGTCATATAATATGACTCAAGCTCAAGCTGCAGATGGTTCTCAGGTTTAGAGAAGCACTACTCCTAGTGATTGTTAGAAAGTAAGATAAGAGAAAGCAGAAGAGTAAAGAAAATGTGGGTAACAGAAGCCAGAATCAAATTGAATCACATACTTGTATTTCATTCATCAGGGAACTAAATATAAGATATACTTATACCCACATCAAATAAAGCTAGCCTATTACAGTATGTCAAAGACATCTCAATCAACTTAAAATAATTTTATTAATGCTTTTCTACTTGGTTATCATTTTCTTTTAAATCAGAAACTTCAGAAAAACAAAAAAATAGGTTTCTAAAGACAAATACATTGTGCGTGTGTGTGTGTTAACAAAACTAAGAGAAATTAGAAACAGCACATTGCTTTGTGATATTTATAGGCAAATTCTTAAGTTCCACTTGGAATAGTTTTAGGTAAAAAAAGGACTTTAGGGACTATACAGATGTAATTTCTTCTGTTTTAGAATTCTTTATATTGCATAAATAATTAAATAGGCATCATCCCTTTTTAAGATAAATGTTGCAAACAACTGAGTTTGTCTTTCTTTCTTTCTTTCTTTCTTTTCTTTTCTTTCTTCTTTTTCTTCTTCATTTTTTTAACCAAAATATAGGATTTATGACCATTCCCTCTTTAGCAAATCCTTTCAATTTTAATAGTTTGATTTCTATTCAATGTGTTAAGTTTGTTTACATTTTCTGAAGAAGACAGAATACTGTAATGGATACTGTAATCACCTAATGGAAAGAAATGGAGAGGTGCCTGGGTGTCTCAATCAGTTGAATGTCTGTCCTCGGCTCAAGTTATGGTCCCAGGGTCCTGGAATCCAGCCCTACATAGTGTTCCCTTCTCAGTGGAGAGTCTGCTTCTTCCTCTCCCTCTCTCTCTGCTGCTTCCTGATACTACAGCTCTCTCTCTCTCAAATAACTAAATAAAATCTTAAGAAAAAAAAAAAAAGAAAAGAGAAGAAATGGAAAGAGAAAAGAGAACAGACATCCAGTCAGGTCGAACTGGGATTGTATCAGTGTATTTCCTAATGTATGACTATGGATAAAGTTCTAAACTATCCTGTGTCTGAAACTCCTCATTCTGTAAATAGTAATAATAGTAGCTATATTGAAAAATGTCTACAGGATTTGAAATTCTGTTTATAATGCATTAAAATATGGCTGATGTTGTAAATCTGCACTCTTCAATATGGTAGACTCTAGCTATAGGTGGCTATTAAAAGCACAACATGGAAGAACCTAGAGGGTAATATGCTAAGTGAAATAAGTCAGACTGAGAAGGACAAATACCAAATGATTCTACCATAAGTAAAATCTTAAAAACAAATGAATAAGCAAAAAGCAGAATCAGACCTATAAACACGGTGAGCAAACTGTTGTTTGTCAGAGCTTTGGGCAAAAGAGTGAAAGGGAGTGGGAGATACAGGCTTCCACTACAGAATGAATAAGTCACAGGAATAAGAGGGAATATAGTCAATGATATTGAAATAGTTATGGAAATAACTATTTCTATAACTAATATTTATAACTAATATTTCCTGGGAATAACACAGGGAATATAGTCAATGATATTGAAATAGTTATGTCAGGGAGAGATGGTAGCTACACTTGAGGTGAATATAGAATAATGTATAAATTTGCCAAATCACTAAGTTTTACACCTGAGACTAATGTAAAATTATGTTCCAACTATATTAAAGGAAAAAAAAGAACAAGTGAAATATGGCTATTGCAACTGAGGTACTGAATTTCTAAATTTATTCAATTAATTTAATATATGTAGTTGATTAATATCAATATTAACTGATTAACTCTATATTAGATTTTAATTAATATAAATTATTAGTAATTGAGTTAATATGCATTTAAATTTAAAACTGATCATTATCATTTCAAAATGTAATCAATATAAAATTTTTTGATGAAATGATAGAAAATCTGTTAGAAAATTTAAGCATGCTTGGAACAACTTGGATATGTGAATCCAATTTTTCAATTATAAATTTTATGAGATCTAAATAAAAATCAAGCAATGATGAAAGGTATTGGCTGAGCTAAGGTTTACTGCAACTGTCTATATATATGCATTATGTATTATATATGTGTATATATATAGTCACACCATATTCCAAAAATGTGGTATAAAAATGACTAAAAGGTATTTCTCTAATAAATTCTTGCCTTGATTATAGTTGAGATGAAAATATTTTGGCAAGATTAAGGAAAATTATTTATCTTACCAATAAGTTTAACATGTTTCTTTTTACTTTTTTAAGGTGGCTATTAGAAAATTTTAGGGTTGCCTAGGTGGCTCAATTGGTTAAAGGTCTGCCTTCAGCTCAGTTCATGATCCCAGAGTCCTGGGATTTAGCCCTGCACTCCCTCTACCTATAGCTCCCCTGCTATGCTCTCTTTCTCTATATATATGTCAAATAAATAAACAAATAAATAAAAAATAAGAAAATTTTAAATTGCACGAGTCTTGCTGTATATTTTTATTGATTATCATTGTTCTATAGATACTGTTTGTTATTAAACCTACAGAAAAATAACAAAGTTCTAAGTCTGGGAAAAGAAGATAGTTGTTTTTATTTACTAATCAGTGGGTTTTGTTCTTGGTTTCATCGTAGGGTCGTCTGGAAAGTTTTTAAAAATCTCCTATGCCTAGATTGCATAGGATAGAATGCATAGGTAGAATAATTGCATCCAAGACTGAGAACTAACCTTTTAGATTTCTTTTTTCTTTTCTTTTCTTTATTCATTATTATGTTCATTTAGCCAATATATAGTACATTATTAATTTTTGATGTAGTGTTCAACAATTCATTAGTACATATAACAATCAGTGCTCATCACAGCATGTGCCCTCCTTAATACCCAACATCCAGTTACCCTATCCCCCTACCTCCTTCTGTAACCCTCAGTTTGTTTCTGGAGTCCAGAGTTTCTCATGATTTGTCTCACTCTCTGATTGCTTCCCATTCAGATTTCCCTTCCTTGCCCTGTGGTCCTCCATGCTATTCCTTATGTCCCACATACTAGTGAAACCATATGATAATTGTCTTCCTCTGCTTGACTTATTTTACTTAGCATCATCCCCTTAAGGTCCATCCATGTCAATGCAAATGGTAGATAGTCATCTTTTCTGATGGCTGAGGAATATTCCATTGTATATATGGTGGGTTTTGGTCTTGGCTTCATCTTAGGGTCATCTGGAAAGTTTTTAAAAATATCCTATGCCTAGTTTGCACCATAGAATAATTATATCCTAGACTGAGAACTACCCTTTTGATTTAGATTTTTTTTTTTTAAGTAGATTCTTGCAGCTGGAAAGAGCCAGATTAGAGTCTCATGTGAAAGACTTTTAACTTTTTACTTTAGAATATATAGAAAATCAGCATCCAAGGAAAATTAGCTATTCATTCCTATTCTATTTTCTCAGTCTTCCATGAAACTGATTTTGCCTAGCATATTATGCTCTAGTTCCATTCACATCATTGCAAATGGCAAGATTTTATCTTTGATGGTTGAGTAGTATTCCTGTGTGTGTGTGTATATACACACCACATCTTCTTTATCCATTCATCTGATGATGGACATCTGGGCTCTTATCATAGTTTGGCTATTGTCAAGAGGTTTGTACTAGCATTTTTTTAAATTGTTTTTATTTCTTTTCAGCATAACAGAATTGTTTTTGCACCACACCCAGTGCTCCATGCAATACATGCCCTCTTCAATACCTACCATCTGGTTCCCCCAACCTCCCACCCCTGCCCCTTCAAAATCCTCAGATTGTTTTACAGAGTCCATAGTCTCTCATAGTTCACCTCCCCTTCCAATTCCCCTCAACTCCCTTCTCCTCCCGAACTCCCCTTGTCCTCCATGCTATTTGTTATTCTCCACAAATAAGTAAAACCATATGATAATTGACTCTCTCTGCTTGACTTATTTCACTCAGCATAATCTCTTCCGGTCCCATCCATGTTGATACAAAAGTTGGGTATTCATCATTTCTGATGGAGGCATAATACTCCATAGTGTATTAGTGTATATGGACCACATAATAGTGTATATGGACCACATCTTCCTTTTCCATTTGTCCGTTGAAGGGCATCTTGGTTCTTTCCACAGTTTGGCGACTGTGGCCATTGCTGCTATAAACATTGGGGTACAGATGGCCCTTCTTTTCACTACATCTGTATCTTTGGGGTAAATACCCAGGAGTGCAATGGCAGGGTCATAAGGAAGTTCTATTTTTAATTTCTTGAGGAATCTCCACACTGTTCTCCAAAGAGGCTGCACCAACCCACATTCCCACTAACAGTGTAAGAGGGTTCCCCGTTCTCCACATCCCCTCCAACACATGTTGTTTCCTGTCTTGCTAACTTTGGCCATTCTAATTGGTGTAAGGTGTTATCTCAATTTGGTTTTAATTTGAATTTCCCTGGTCACTAGTGATGATGAACATTTTTTCATGTATCTGATAGCCATTTGTATGTCTTCATTAGAGAAGTGTCTGTTCATATCTTCTGCCCATTTTTTTTTTTATAAGATTGTCTGTTTTGTGTGTGTTGAGTTTGAGGAGTTCTTTATGGATCCTGGATATCAACCTTTGTCCGTACTGTCATTTGCAAATATCTTCTCCCATTCCGTGGGTTGCCTTTTTGTTTTGTTGACTATTTCCTTTGCTGTGCAGAAGTTTGATTTTGATGAAGTCCCAAAAGTTCATTTTTGCTTTTGTTTCCTTTGCCTTTGGAGACATATCTTGAAAGAAGTTGTTGTGGCTGATATCGAAGAGGTTACTGCCTAGATTCTCCTCTAGGATTCTGATGGGTTCCTGTCTCACGTTGAGGTCTTTTATCCATTTTGAATTTATATTTGTGTATGGTGTAAGAGAATGGTCGAGTTTCATTCTTCTACATATAGCTGTCCAGTTTTCCAAGGACCATTTATTGAAGAGACTTTTTTCCACTGTATATTTTTTCCTGTTTTGTCGAAGATTATTTGACCATAGAGTTGAGGGTCCATATTTGGGCTCTCTACTCTGTTCCACTGGTCTATGTATCTGTTTTTATGCCAGTACCATGCTGTCTTGGTGATCACAGCTTTGTAGTAAAGCTTGAAATCAGGTAACGTGATGCCCCCAGTTTTATTTTTGTTTTTCAACATTTCCTTAGTGATTCAGGGTCTCTTCTGACTCCCTACAAATTTTTGGATTATTTGTTCCAGCTCTTTGAAAAATACCATTGGAATTTTGATCAGAATAGCATTAAAAGTATAGATTGCTCTAGGCAGTATAGACATTTTAACAATGTTTATTCTTCTAATCCAAGAGCATGGAATGGCCTTCCATCTTTTCTTGTCTTCTTAATTTCTTTCATGAGTGTTCTGTAGATCCTCGAGTACAGATCCTTTACCTCTTTGGTTAGGTTTATTCCCAGGTATCTTATGGTTCTTGGTGCTATAGTAAATGGAATCGATTCTCTAATTTCCCTTTCTGTATTTTCATTGTTAGTGTATAAAAAAGCCACTGATTTCTGTACATTGACTTTGTATCCTGCCACGTTGCTGAACTGTTGTATGAGTTCTAGTAGCTTGAGGGTGGAGTCTTTTGGGTTTTCCATATAAAGAATCATGTCATCTGCGAAGAGAGAGAGTTTGACTTCTTCATTGCCAATTTGGATACCTTTTATTTCTCTTTGTCGTCTGGTTGCTGTTGCTAGGACTTCTAATACTATGTTGAACAAGAGTGGTGAGAGTGGGCATTCTTGTTGTGTTTTTGATCTCAACGGGAAGGCTGCGAGCTTTTTCCCATTGAGGATGATATTTGCTGTGGGTCTTTCATAGATAGATTTGATGAAGTTCAGGAATGTTCCCTCTATTCCTATACTTTGAAGTGTTTTAATCAGGAATGGATGCTGGATTTTGTCAAATGCTTTTTCTGCATCAATTGAGAGGACCATGTGGTTCTTCTCTATTATCCTAATAAATTTGTTCTATCACATTGATTGATTCGCAAATGTTGAACCATCCTTGTAGCCCAGGAATGAATCCCACCTGGTCATGGTGGATAATCTTTTTAATGTGCTGTTGGATCCTGTTTGCTAGGATCTTGTTGAGAATCTTAGCATCCATATTCATCAGTGATATTGGTTTGAAATTCTCCTTTTTGGTAGGGTCTTTGCCTGGTTTGGGGATTAGGGTAATGCTGGCTTCATAGAAAGAGTCTGGAAGTTTTCCTTCTGCTTCAATATTTTTGAAACAGCTTCAGGACAATAGGTATTATTTCTTCTTTGAAAGTTTGGTAGAATTCCCCAAGGATTCCATCATGTCCTGGGCTCTTGTTTTTTGGGAGGTTTTTGATCACTGCTTCAATCTCATTACTGGATATCAGTCTATTCAGGTTGTCAGTTTCTTCCTGGTTCAGTTTTGGGAGTTTATAGTTTTCCAGGAAAGCATCCATTTCATCTAGGTTGCTTAGCTTATTGGCATATAACTGTTGATAATAACTTCTGATGATTGTTTCTACTTCCTTGGTGTTAGTTGTGATCTCTCCCTTTTCATTCATAATTTTATTAATTTGGGCTTTCTCTCTTTTCTTTTGGATTAGTGTGGCCAATGGTTTATCGATCTTATTGATTCTTTCAAAAAACCAGCTTCTAGTTTCATTGATATGTTCTACTGTATCTCTGGTTTCTACCTCATTGATCTCAGCTCTAATCTTGATGATTTCCCTTCTTATGTGTGGAGTTGGTTTGATTTGTTGTTGATCTCCAGTTCTTTAAGGTGTAGAGACAGCTGGTGTATTCTGGATTTTTCAAATTTTTTGAGGGAGGTTTGGATGGCTATGTATTTCCTCCTTAGGACCACCGTTGCTGTATCCCATAGGTTTTGGACTGAAGTGTCTTCATTCTCATTGGTTTCCATGAATTGTTTCAGTTCTTCTTTTATCTCCTCGTTGATCCAAGCATTCTTAAGCAAGGTGGTCTTTAGCTTCCAGATGTTTGAGTTCCTTCTGAACTTTTCCTTGTGATTGAGCTCCAGTTTCAAAGCATTGTGATCTGAGAATATGCAGGGATTAATCGCAGTCTTTTGGTATCCGTTGAGTCCTGATTTGTGACCCAGTATATGGTCTATTCTTGAGAAGGTTCCATGTGCACTTGAGAAGAATGAGGATTCTTTTGTTTGAGGGTGGAATGTTCTGTATATATCTATGAGGTCCATCTGGTCCAATGTGTCATTCAATGCTCTTGTTTCTTTATTGATTTTCTGCTTTGATGATCTGTCTATTTCTGAGAGAGGTGTGTTAAAATATCCTCCTATTAATATATTCATATCAATATGGCTCTTTATCTTGATTAACAGTTTTCTTGTGTAATTAGCTGGCCCCATATTGGGGGCATAGATATTTACAATTGTTAGATCATCTTGGTGGATAGTCTCTTTAAGAATTATGTAGTGCCCTTCTGTATCTCTGACTACAGTCTTTAGTTTAAAATCTAATTTGTCTGATAGGAGAATTGCTACCCCGGCCTTCTTTTGAGGCCCATTGGCATGAAAGATGCTTCTCCATCCCTTCACTTTCAGTCTGGGTGTATCTTTAGGTTTGAAATGGGTCTCTTGTAGACAACATATGAATGGGTCCTGTCATTTTATCCAATCTGCAACCCTGTGCCATTTTATAGGCACATTTAGGCCATTCACATTGAGAGTGATTATTGATAGATATGTTTTTATTGACATCAAGTTACCTTTGAAGTCTTTCTTTCTGTAGATCGTCTCTATATTTCTGTTCAATGCTCTTCTTAGGATTTTTCCTCTTTTATAGAACCCCCCTTAATATTTCCTGCAGTGTTGGCTTGGTGGCTGCATAGTCTTTTAAGCCTTGCAGGTCTTGGAAACTCTTTATCTCTCCATCCATTTTGAATGTCAGTCTTGCTGGATAAAGTATTCTTGGCTGCATGTTCTTCTCATTCAGTGCCCTGAATATATCTTGCCAGCCCTTTCTGGCTTGCCAGGTCTTTGTGGACAGGTCTGATGATATTCTGATGGGCTTTCCTCTGTAAGTAAGGAGCCTCTTTGTCCTAGTGGCTTTCAAGAGATTATATCTACAATAATGATTCCTCAATTTGACTATCAGGTGCCTTGATTTTTTTTTTTTTTTGGAATCCATAATCTTGGGTGGAGACCGTTCAGCCTCTAGTACATGAACGCTGGTTCCATTTGTGAGATTGGGAAAATTTTCATGAAGAACTTGTTCCACTATATCTTCTAGACTTCTTTCTCTCTCCTCGCCTTCAGGGATTTCAATAATTCTGACGTTGGAACGTTTCATGGCATCATTTATTTCCCTGATTCTGTTTTCGTGGCTTCTAAGTTGTTTGTTCCAGGCTTCCTCCTGATCCTTTCTCTCTATCTGTTTGTCCTCCAGATCACTAATTCTATCTTCTGTCTCAGTTACCCTAGCTTTGAGAGAATTTAGATTAGATTGAAACTCATTGAGAGCATTGTGAACCTCATCCCTGGTAGCTTTCAACTCTGACCTAATATTGTGAACATCATCTCTGGTCGCTTTCAGTTTGGCCCTAATCAATTCCATTTGGTCATCCATGGCTTTCTCCAACCTACCTATTGCCTGGATACTTGTTAGCCTGAGTTCTCTTTCCAACATATTGTCTATGTTGATAGCTGTTAGCTCTGTTGCAGAAGGCCCATCCTCTGTATTTTTCTTCTGTTGCATGTTCCTCCTCCTAGTCATTTTGGTGAGAGATGACTGAATTGATGTAGCTGGATGTATCGACTGTGGTGCAGTCAAGGTGCACCCTGGAATGCTTCTGAGCAATCAGGATTCCCCACCCAAAAGAGAGAAAAAAGAAAAGAAAAAGAAAAAAAAGAGAGAGAGAAAAAAAAGAGAGAGAGAGAGAAACAGGAAAAAAGGGGAAGATAAAAGAGAAGGTTCAGCCCAAATTGGCCCCAAGGTAAGATTAATGAAGTATACAAACAAAAATAGACAAACAAAAAGACTGATAAAAGTATATGGGAAGAGAAAAAAATATATATATGCAAATAAAGGAAGAACCTCGTCAAAAAGAACCCCAAGTATAAGATTTATATACTATCAGGACAAACAAAAACACAGAAACACTGGTGGAAGAAAAAGATGGGAGAGTGGTGATAAATTCTCAGTATAATAAATTCTCAGCGAGGAAAGTTGTTTTGATTCTTCCTGGATGTATCTTGATATCTTTGCTAAAGGACTCAACTTTCCTAAGATAAAGGGGGATTAAAAATTGGTTTACCTATAGGGGAAGCATTGATTGGGGAAAGGGGATTACCTTGAAGTTTAACTCTATGTGAATATTAGAAAATAAAAATAAAAAAGGAATAAACTAAACTAAACTAAACTAAATTTTAAAAAAATTTTTAAAAATAGAAATGCAAAAGAAAAACATGAGTGTATGTATCAAAAAGTTCAGGTTAGAAGGTTATTATGGAATTTGATGTACTGTACATCTCACTGTGATGGTAAATAGGTTAAAAAATTATCTATATAAAAAAATGAACCAGAATAGTGGGAACAAGTTAAAAATAAAAGTTGTCCTATGAAGTAGTGGTGGTTGTTCTCTTGTAGTCTTTTTTTTTTTTCCTTTCCTGGTTGGTTTTCTGGGGGAGGGGCCTGCTACGTGGGTTTTCAGTCAATGATGTTCCCTAAGTTAAGTCCTCCCGCCCCCCTCAATGGGGTGGGCTCAGAGGAAACTGGTTTTTTTCAGGCTTTTGCTCTCTGGTGGTTTTTATGTTTGTTCACTTTTATTTTTCTCTCACCTTGACCGCTTTTGATGGTTCTTGTAGGTTTAGAGGAAAGCAAACTGCACCCTGACCTCCCTCTCAGAGAGAAGCCTCGGTCTGGCTGCAGAGCCCAAATAAATCCCCCCTTGGCCGGGGGCAGAGCAGGTTCTGAGTCGCAGTCCCTGGGGACACAGGATCTTCTGCTTGTACCCAAAACCACTGCAGCGGCGGCTGTCTGGGCAGCTCTAAACCACCAGAGAGGTTCCAAACAGCAATCGCACACTGAGATTTTCCCCCTGGCACAGGCTGGGAGTGCCTGGTCTTTCCAGGTCTAAGAGAGCAGGGCTTGCGCGCACCTCTCTCAGGGGAGGGTGAGGGTCCCGCGCGCATCTCAGGCTCTGGTGGAATGGCTCAGGCCTAAGAGCGCCAGGCTGGGCCTTCACACACCTCTCTCGGGGAGGGTGAGGGGCGCGCGCGCATCTCAGGCTCTATTAGCACAGCTCGGGGTTCTGCCTTCTGGCAAGGCTCCCAGCCCCTCACAGGAGCCAGACCCCACGTGTTCTCAGGCACGCTGGAGGCTCAGGGACCAAGACCTGGTTTCTCCGCTGCATTCTCTCTGGCTCAGGGCCAGGGAAGGCTGTCCTGGGTCACAGGACTTAAGCCCTTGTCCCTAGCCACCCAGATTCCCACAATTCCCACCCCCACCCCGCGATCCTTTGCTCTCTTTGAGTGCTTTCAGCCAGTCTCCAAGTTAATGCTGGTCCCCAGATGCTGGGCACTCTCATATTGGGGTATTACTTTCCAACTGGTCATCTCTGTTGTCTCCCTCCCTCTTCTGTTTATCTTCCGGTATCAGTCCGACATTCCCACTCCACTTTACCTACCCACTGGCGTCTTCTGGCCCTGTAGAGATCCAGACATGTATAATTGTGATCTCAGGCTGATTTCGTGGGTGATTGAAGTTCTTTGGTAGGTAATCAGCTCACTTTAGGGTACAGGTTGAAACGGCGCCTCCTCCTACTTCCCCGCCATCTTGTCCCCTGCTCTGTACTAGCATTTAATATAGTCAGCGGCTGGCCGTTTTCAGAACTTCTGGGCCAAGACAAATTGTACTGGCTTTTCCTGATTCCTCTCCTCTTTGGGATACTCTTTGTCTTTTCCTTCATCCTTTAGGCTCCAGTGATTCTTATCAGGGAAGCATCCAGCACCTTTAATGTCCCAAGTGTGCTCTCCTAAAACCTTTTGTATTTCCTCCATAGTGCTTATCCCAACTACATTCATTTATGATATTTCACTATTAGTCTTCTTTCTCATCAAATAATGTGCTCTATAAAGACAAGATAAGGGTTATGTATATATTTACTCACAAATGTTTCTGCAAAACAGAACACACACTAGATTTCAAGTATTTGTTAAATTAGTGAGTAAATATGTTAATGCATAAATCATATAAATTAATATATGATGTAAGTTTATAATTTTCAGTCTCTAGGAAGTATGGGGAATTCTTGACCACATGTAATTAGGCAATTTTTTTCTATTTCTGATCATGCTAGTTTTTTTTTTTTTCATTATGTTCAGTTAGCCAACACGTAGCATATCGTTGCTAGTGTTCAGTGATTTATTAGTTGTGTATAACAACCAGTGCTCATCACAGCATGTGCCCTCATTAATGCCCATCACTGGGTTACCCCATCCCCCCATCCCTCTTTTTTCTGTAACCCTCAGTTTGTTTTCCAGAGTCCAGAGTCTCTCATGGTTTGTCTCTTTCTCTGATTTCTTCCCATTTAGTTTTCTCTCCCTTCCCCTGTGGTCCTCCATGCTATTCCTTATGTTCCACACATATGAGTGAAACCATAGGATAATTGTCTTTCTCTGCTTGACTTATTTCACTTAGCGTAATCCTCTCCAGTCCCATCCATGTCAATGCAAATTGTAGGTAGTCATCCTTTCTGATGGCTGAGTAATATCCCACTGTAACTGTGGAAGGAGCCAAGATGTGCTTCAACAGATGAATGGATAAAGATGTGATTGTGTCAGTTTTTGATAATTAATTTCTGGATCCTGTTCTATTCCCACTATATATATATACATATATATATGTATATATATATATATATCTAAAATACTTTTAATGTATAATTATTTATTCATTATAATACATATTATATATAAATAACTTTATTTTTAGAGCAGTTTTAGATTCACAGCAATATTAAGAGGAAGGGACAGAAATTTCCTATATACTTCCTGTCACCGTACATGCACAAGCCTCCCCCATTATCAAGTTTCTCCAGCAGGGCGATACATTTGTTATAATTGATGAACCTATAATGTCACCTAAGGTCTATACATTAGGATGCACACTTGGTGTTGTTTAATCTGTGGGCTTGGATAAATATAAAAAGATAAATCTCTATCATAATAATACCATACAGAGTGTTTTTAGTGCCTTAAAATCCTCTGTATTCTGCCTATTCATCCCTCTCCTCCACTCCCTAGCAGTCACAGATTTTTTTATTGTCTCCACAGTCTTGTCTTTTCCAGAATGTCATATAGTTAGAATCACATAATATGGAGACTGGTTTCTTTCACTTAGTAACATACATTTCAAGTATACTGCCCCCATGTCTTCTTATGATTTGGTAGCTCATTTATTTCTTTAACTTTTTTTTATATGAGTAGATTTGATGCACAATGTTAGATTAGTTTCAGATATACACTGGAGTGGTTCAGCAACTCTGTGGGTTATGCTGTGCTCATCACAGTATTGTAGCTACCATCTGTCTCCATACAACACTATTATAGTACTATTGACTGTATACCCTGCGTGGTGTCTTTTATTCCTCTGACTAACTCGTTTTATAACTGGAAGCCCATATCTCCCACTCCCCCTGAGATGGGGGATTTTTTTTCTTTTTAGTGCTAAATAATATCCCAATATCTGTATGTGTCACAGTTTATTTACTCATTCACCCACTAAAGGACATCTTGATTGCTTCCAAATTTTGGCAATTATGAATAAAGCTGCTATGAACATCAGTGGGTCCATTTTTGTGTGGACATGTTTTAACACCTGTGAGTAAGGAGTGGGACTGCTGGATCATACAGTAAGAATACTGTAGGCCCCCTTATTCAAAATTTCCCTTTCTGCAATTTCAGTTACCGCAGTCAGCCGTGGTCCAGAAATGGATGATCCTTCTTCTGATGTATTATCAGAAGGTCAGCTATAGCCTAATGTCACATCACAATGCCCATGTCATTCATGGCACTTCCTCTCATCGTGCAGGCATTTTATCATCTGGTGAGTAGATGATAGTAGAAGGGTGAGTACACTACAATAAAATATTTTTAGAAACAGAGAAAACACCTTCACATAACTTTCATTACAGTATATTTTAATTGTTCTGTTTTATTGTTAATTATTGTTGTTAATATCATATTGTGCCTAACTTATAAATTAAACTTTATCATAGGTGTGTACATTTAGAAAAAAGAATAGTATATATAGGGTTCAGTACTATCTATGGTTTCAGGCATCTGCTGGTGCCCTTGCAATGTACCCCCCATAGATAATAGTGAACTGTTGTATGTTTACTTTATAAAAACAACCAAATTGTCTTCCAAAGATGTTGCATCATTTTGCATTTATATCCTTGTCAGCATTTGGCATTGACAGCATTCAGATTTTGGCCATCCTAATACATGTGTAGTGATATCCCATTGTTTTAATTTTCATTTCCCTGATGATGCATAATGTGGAACTTCTTTTCATATGCTTATTTGCCAACTGTCGATCTTCTTTGGTGAAGTGTCTTTTAAGGTTTTTGGCCTTTTTTCAAATCAGATTGTTGTTTTCTTATTACTGAATTTTAAAAGTTCCTTGTATATTTTGGAAAACAGTTCTTATTGGATGTGTCTTTTGCAAATATTTCCTCCCAGTCTGTGGCTTGTCTTCTCATTCTCATGATATTATCCTGAACAGATTAGAAGTTTTTAATTTTAATGAAGATCCACGTTTGTGAATTGTGCCTTTGGTTTTCTATCTAAAAAGTCATCTCCGTACCCAGTCATTAATGTTTTTCTCCCTTGTTATCTTCTAGGGATTTTACAGTTTTACATTGTGCATCTGGGTCTATGATCCATTTTGAGTGAATTTTTGTAAAGGGTATAATGTCTGTGTCTAGATTCCTTTTTATTTTTTTTAAATGTGATTGCCTAGTTTTTCAGCACAATTTGTTGAAAAGACTATCTTTGCCCTATTGTATTGCCTTTGCTACTATAGCAAAGATCAGTTGAATATATTTACGTGGGTCTATTTCTGGGCGCTCTGTTGCATTGATCTATTCGTCTATTCTTCTGCCAATACTACACTTTCTTGATTATTGTTACTTTACAATAAGCCTTGAAGGTGGGTAGAGTTAGTCCTTTCACTTCATCCTTCTTCCACCACATTGTGTTGGTTAGCTCATTTTGAATCAAGATTCATTACACATCTAATAGAAATTTTAACTTTTGTCTACCAATAAATGTAGACCTGAACCTTAAGAAAAATTTATTTTACAACAGAAGGAGCTGAAAAAGAATGTCACCACTTTTTTTATGTCACATAAAATGGCACTTCTGTCTGTGTACAAGATGCCCCTACGATGTACCATCTGCTCTGAGATTCTGTACTCTTGGTCAGTTGCCTTTGTCTTTCTAGTCCTTTCACTTAAAAATATTGTGTTCCATGCTGTGATAACTATTTAAAGAGGATATCCTCATTGAGGAGAATATTATGTTACCTATATGCACCCAAGAAATGCCCTCGTTTATGAAAACAGATCAGTATCTAAGATATTGTCATCCAGTGACATGTGTCTCATTAGCAGTTTTTATTTTCTCCTTGCTTTTCTGAGTTTCCTTAATTTATCTGTTTAACTCATGCATTTTTATTCTCTTTTCTTAAAATAATAGCCCTAAATGCCCTTTTGTTTACCAGGTTTTATTATTTAGTATTTTTTTATTGAGGTAAAATTGACACTTAACATTTTATTAGTTTCATTTATACAACTTCGTGTTTCACATATTTCTATTTGTTGTAAAATAACTACCACAGTAAGTCTAGGTAATTTTCATCTCCATACATAGTTATAATTTGTTTTTTGTGTTTGTGTGTGTGTGTGTGTGATGAAGACTTAAAATCTACTATCTTAGCAACTTCAAATATGCAATATGCATTTGCCATGCTTTACATAATATCTGTATGACTTATTTAGATTATAACTGGAAGTTTGTAGCTTTGACCCCCTTCACCCATTTTGTCCACCCCCCGCTACCCACTTCTGTTCTCTGTATCTGTGAGCTTTTTTTTTTTTGATTCCCCATTTATTTATTTATTTATTTATTTATTTATTTATTTAAGATTTTATTTATTTGACAGACAGAGATCACAAGCAGGCAGAGGCAGGCGAGGAAGGGGAGGGAGCAGGCTCCCCGCTGAGCAGAGAGCCAAAGCGGGGCTTGATCCCAGGATCCTGAGATCATGACCTGAGCTGAAGGCAGAGGCTTTAACCCACTGAGCCACCCAGGCGCCCCTAGATTCCCCATTTAAATGAGATCATATACTTATCTTTTGCTGTCCGATTTATTTCACTTAGCATAATGCCGTCAAGGTCCATCCATGTTATTGCAAATAGTAATATTTCATTATTTTTTATGGATGAATCCAATCCATTGTGTATATATGCATATCTATTTAGATACATATGTATCTAATCTATATACCAACAAATACCCATCTTCTTTATCCATTCATCCAATGCTGCAATGGGTGCATATATCTTTTCAAATTAACGTTTTTTTTTTTTTAAAGATTTTTTATTTATTTATTTGACAGAAAGAAATCACAAGTAGACTGAGAGGCAGGCAGAGAGAGAGAGAGGGAAGCAGACTCCCTGCTGAGCAGAAAGCCCGATGCGGGACTCGATCCCAGGACCCTGAGATCATGACCTGAGCCGAAGGCAGCGGCTTAACCCACTGAGCCACCCAGGCGCCCTCAAATTAACGTTTTTATTTTCTTCAAGCAAATACCCAGAAGTGCAGTTGCTGAATCATATGATAGTTTTTAATTTTTTAAGGAACCCACATACTGTTTTCCATAGTGACTATACCGATTTACATTTCCTCCAACAGTGCACAAGTGTTTTTTTTTTTCTCTGCACTTATTTTTTGTCTTTTTGATAATAGCTATTCTGACAGGTGTGAGGTGATACCCTATTGTGGTTTTGATTTATATTTCCCTGATAATTAATGATGCTGAGCATCTTTTTGTGTGCCTGTTGGCAATCTGTATGGGAAAATATCTATTCAGATTCTCTGCCTATCTTTTAATTGTATTTTTTTTCTATTGATTTGTTGTTTAGTATTCTTTATTATTCAACTGTACTAACTTATTTTTTAGGTATATAAAAGATAAAAATTTTAATAGCCTTGAATTGAATTGAATTGAATCTTTTAGCAATATGTACACATATGCATGCACGCAGATACACATGTATTGCTATATTTAATAAAGTTTTGCCTTAAATTTTATTTGGTTGGATATAAATATATATATATATATAAATATATTTATATATATTTATATATATATATAAATATATTTATATATATTTATATAAATATATTTATATATTTATATATAAATATATAAATATAGTTATATTACCATCTTTTAATTAGTACTTGCCTAGTACATATATTTTTAATATATTCACTTTGAAGTGTATGTCCTTATATTTTTAGCTGTTTTTCATTTTTTTTAATTTAAATTCAATTTAGGTAACCTATATTGTATTGTGTATGGTATGAGATGAACCATGAGAAATGGTGGACTCTGAGAAACAAACTAAGGGTTTAAGAGGGGAGGGAGTGGGAGGGATGGGTGAGCCTGGTGGTGGGTATTAAGAAGGGCACATTGCATGAAGCACTGGGTTTTATACATAAACAATGAATCTTGGAACACTACATGAAAAATTAATGAAGTATTGCATGGTGACTAACATAATAAAAAACAACAACAACATAGGGGTACATTCTTTTTCTTTTACTGTTAACAATCTTTTTTTTTTCCCAAAGATTTTATTTATTTATTTGATAGACAGAGATCTTAAGTAGGCAGAGAGGCAGGCAGAGAGAGGTAGGGAAGCAGACTCCCTGCTGAGCAGAACTTGATGTGGGGCTCCATCCCAGGACCCTGAGATCATGACCTGAGCCAAAGGCAGAGGCTTAATCCACTGAGCCATCCAGGTGCCCCAACAATTTTCATCTTTTTTTTTTTCTTTATTTATTTGTCAGAGAGAGAGGAGCGAGAGTGAGCACAGGCAGACAGAGTGACAGGTAGAGGCAGAGGGAGAAACAGGCTCCCTGCCAAGCAAGGAGCCCGATGTGGGACTCGATCCCAGGACGCTGGGATCATGACTTGGGCTGAAGGCAGCTGCTTAACCAACTGAGCCACCCAGGCGTCCCACAATTTTCATCTTTTAACTAATATTGTAATCTGTTTCTATTTTACTAATGAATTAGAAACTTAGATTCATTTCTTGACACCACATTTTGAACTTTATACATTTTCTTTTACTATTATTACCATTTCTTGCTCACTTTATACACCTCTTTCTTAGCTACTCTTATGCAGTTATTTATATCCCCAAATTGATTATTGATTATTGGTAGACAATTTGTTTGAAAATTAGCATTCTGTTTCAATTATTTTAAATTTATGAATTTTCACATTCTTATATAACTAAGTTAAAACAATATTTTTCATCTTCTTTGGGAGATAAAATATTATATTAAAACACTTATTCTTCGGGACGCCTGGGTGGCTCAGTTGTTTGGATGACTGCCTTCAGCTCAGGTCATGATCCCGGAGTCCTGGGATGGGGTCCCGCATCGGGCTCCCAGCTCCATGCGGAGTCTGCTTCTCTCTCTGACCTTCTCCTTGCTCATGCTCTCTCTCACTGTCTCTCTCTCAAATAAATAAATAAAATCTTTAAAAAAAATAAAATAAAACACTTATTCTTCTACTCATACCTCATGTTTTATATTATCATTGTCCAATATATTGATCCTATCTTAAAGTTTAACACATAAAAAAACTATTTTAAAAAGCAGTGGTCTAGGCTGCCAGGGTGGCTCAGTTGATTGAGCATCTGACTTGGTTTTGGCTGGGGTCATAATCTCAGGGTCATGAGATCAAGTCCTGCATTGGCTCCAAGCTCAGTGAGGAGTCTGCTCAAGGTTCCCTTTCTCTCCCTCCCCCTCCCTACCTGGAACCCTAATTTTTCTAATAAATAAATTATTCTGAAGCTGTGGTATGGTAATTCAGGTAAGTCAATTATTTAACCTCAAGCATAATGTTTTCTAATTTTTTTGAGATCCAGAGTGCCTGTCAACATGCTCTTTTTTCTTGAAATAAGCTTTTAAGTATTATTTCATTAATGAGAGCTTATTAAGACAAATGATTTTTTTTTTAATATTTTAAGAGAGCTCACAAGAGAGCAGTGGAGGAGCAGAGAAAGAGGGAGAGGGACAATGAAATTCTGCACTGAGCCTGAGGTAGGACTCTACCCCAGGACCCTGAGACCATAACCTCAGCCAAAACCAAGAGTCTGATGCTTAACTGACTAAGCCACCCAGATGCTCCAAACATGATTACTTTACCTAGAAATGTCTTCTGTTATTCTTGCTCTTGAGAAATAGGTTTGGTAAGTATACAATTCGAGGTTGATAACATATTTTTTTTCTAACATTTTACATATTGTTTCAGTTACTTTCAGTTAATTGTTGATTTTGAGAAGAATTTTGCCAATTTAGTGTTATTTCTTCACAAGAATTTTTCTTTTCTCTCTCTGATTGACCTTAAGTTATTCTCTCTGTATTTAATACTTTTAAGTTTCAATAGTACTGCCAATGCATGAATTCTCTCTTATATGTTCTCTTAGGAATTCATTTTGCCACCCTAATCTGAGATTTTATATCTTTTAGCAACATTACTAAGCATTATATGTTTGAATATATTTTTTCTATCATAATTAAAAATATTTTACCAAACTGGAATTTCAATTATGCTTATACCAGACCTTTATACTCCTTCAATTTTAAAATTTACTATCTCTTTGACTTTGTGTGCTATGTTACAGGTAACTTCACAGCTGTTTTCAGTGGTGCTATTTATTCCATCTATTTAGTTTCAAAATTCTCTCCTATATTTTCTTTCTCTAGGAGTTTTATTTATTTGCTTTTCAGAAATATCAATATTGGGGTCTCTCATTCCTTTATCTGATTTTCAATTCTTTTATTCCTTCAAAGTATTAGAAGTCTTATTTCTCAAACACACTAAACCTCTTTATAATTTCCAGTCATCTACATTAATGGAATATTTGATTCTATAATTACTCTTTTTGTTGAATTTATTTGAACTCATCCATTCAACCATCCTGGTGGTGGGTCTATAGTGGTACGTCCTTTTTGTTTTAATTTCCATTTTTGTTATGCCTGTTGCAACCTAAAATTATTCATGTATTCACCATTTAAAAATACCCACACTTTAAGTTGTTATTTCCTTTTTATAAGTAATGTCTTATTTTCTCATATGTTTAGCAATTTTTGATTATGAGATGACAAAAATACTTGGAGAACTAAGTTAAAAGTTTTTATTTTTATTAACATATAATGTATTATTTGCCCCAGAGGTACAGGTCTGTAAATCATCAGTCTTACCCATTTCAAAGCACTCACCATAGCACATACCTCCCAAATGTCCATAACACAACCACTCTGTCCTACCCGCTAACCCCCAGCAACCCTCAGTTTGTTTCATGAGATTAAGAGTCTCTTACGGTTAGTCTCCCTCCTGATCCCTTCTTGTTTCATCTTTTCCTTGCCTAACCCCCCACAAGCCCCCGCCCTGCCTCTGGAATTCCTAATATCAGAGAGATAGGATGATAATTGTCTTTCCCTAATTGACTTATTTCGCTTAGCATAATACCCTCTAGTTCCATCCATGTCATTGCAAAAGGCAAGATTTCATTTCTTTTCATGGCTGCATAGTAGAAATTTCTTCATCTAAAGATGATATGTTGTATCTCACAGTTATTTTTGGTATTAACAACCTAAGATGATTTAAATATTTCAGCTGTAGTACCTGGGTTGCTCAGTTGGTTAAGTGTTTGCCTTGGGCTCGTGTCATAATCCTGGACTCCTAGGATCCAGTCCCACATTGAACTCCCCTCTCAGACGGGAGGCTGCTTCTCCCTCTCCCTCTGCGCCTCCACCCTGTCCTTGTGATTGCTCTCCCTCTCTCTCTCAAATGAAGACAATCTTTAAAAAAAAAAAAAAATTCATCTGTATATTTTGTTTTTGTTGTTTTAAGCTTGAGTCCCATCCACAAAAGTTTACATATGTGGGTTTGCATTTAGGACTTTTTTTTTTTTTTTTAAATATTTTGTTTATTTGACAGAGAAAGAGATCACAAGTAGGCAGAGAGGCAGGCAGAGAGAGGGGAAAGCAGGATCCCCACTGAGCAGAGAGCCCAGTGTGGGGCTCGATCCAGGACCCTGAAACCATGACTGACCTGAGCTGAAAGCAGAGACTTAACCCACTGAGCCACCCAGGCACCCCTGCATTTAGGAATTCTTTCTGAAGAACTTAACCTTTTCATTCTGTTCACAGCACAACAGAGTTAAAGATGGGCATGTATCATTTCTGTCTGCATCCTTGGATAAGGTGTTTTGTTTGTTTGTTTTGTTTTTCCCTGGTTTACTCTTTGGAGAGAAAACAACTTTGAAGAAAACGTAGGTATCCTGGTTCTACAACAGGTATCCAATCCTACATCCAACCTTGCAATGATTCTTGTATTTTACCAGTAATTTAAGGAAGCTTGTATGCTAAAAGAACTCAAGTTTTATGTCATTTTTAAAGTAAAAGTCACTAATTCCAAATCTGCTTACTTCTTTTCTCCTGTTCTTAAAATCTCCTGTCCATAGTCACCTCCTCTCTGCCTCTGGTCTGAACAATTAAAATAATACTGAACGTATATAGTAATAAAAATATGTAATTCCATAGAGAGCCCTTATTTAGAAATTTAATTGATAATTACTCATTGCTTGGCCCGTTGAAAACATGTACTTCATTTTTTTTATTGATGTCTAGGAAACCATCAATAGATTTCTCAGATATGTCTTTCCACAGCTTTCAGTAACTTTCTTGTGCTTGATTATATCAACTATCTGAAATCATACTATTTGCATGAAATGGCTACTAGACACAACAACATTGCCAAATTATAATTTTTCTGTTCTGTGAGGAAGTAGCCAAAGTTTTAGAGAGGCGAGTTAGCAAAATCTGTTTATAGTTTCCTTAAGAATAATTTAGGATGGTAATAAATTATGAATAATATTAACCATTTCACAACTAAGGCTGCATAGCAGCTTTTCTTTTAGGATTAGAAAAAATATATATTATTGTTTGTCAGGGTATCAGGTTAATAAATTGAACAGGAGCTTGAGGCGTTGATGGAATTTAATTATATTGCTGCCCTAGAGTCTCACACAAATTGGTGGGAATCTTGCGCAAAGTGAGTTTATAGAGATTACAGGAGATTATGCAAAATCATTCTCAGGTTTATGCTAATGTAGTGGAATCGAGTGACTGTTTCTCCTTTGGTTTTAATCTTTCATTTTGCTCTGTTTTGTTTTTATGCATTGCCTATGGTTCAAAGTTGAATTCAGGAAAGCTAAGTGTTTATGTAGTGTTTACCTGCTTTTTTACAGTACAATCTGTATTATACCTCTGTTTCCTTTTATGGTTCTTTTTCCAAAAATATAAATTCATTAAAGGTTATATGTAAGGAATGAATCCTTCATCTTGGTGTCCTACTGCTTTCTCTCTATACTCAGTCCTTCAAGTACAGTACCAGTTATCATGCCTAGAATCTAGGTATACTAGTAAACTAAATAAAAGTACTAATATTCTAAACACTTTTTTGTCTTTAACAAGCTCTTTCATGCAGTCTCATTCTATGTACCTACAGACATACTTCTAGGCAATATTTAATCCGTGCCTGATTATCAACTGATTTTACTCCCAGGTCCACACTCTTATTAAATTTATGAATTCTTCAGTTTATCTCAGCAAATTTTTCTTCTATATTCTTAGACTACATAATTTTTAGTAGTTTTTGCTTTTGGCCATATTTCTCTGCTTTCTTGAAGACCTTTAATTTAGTTGTTGACGGGTGCCTGGATGGCTTAGTCGGTTAAGCATCTGACATCAGCTCATGTCATGATCATAATACCAGTGTTCTGGGATCGAGTCCCGCATCAGACTCCCTGTTCAGCGGGGAGCCTGCTTCTCCCTCTCCCTCTGCCACTCCCCCTGCTTGTGCTCTTTTTCACTCACTCTCTCTCTCTCAAATAAATAAATAAATAAATAAAATCTTTAAAAATTTTAGTTTTTGGAAATTTCTATATGCCATCTCTTTATCTAGGTTTTCTCCATAAACAATACCCGAGCCTCTTCATCATCTATTCAATATCATTTAACAGCCTTTTTTTTTGTTAAAAAAAAAAAAAGAAAATAAAAGATGATTTAAAATTCTTTAGAAGTTTGAATTACAAGTTCTGCCACTTGTACCTTAATTAGTCTTTCTGGTCTCATCAAAAAATATACTTCACACTTACTGCTTTTCAGTTAAATTCACATTTAATTGTCACTTTTCCATAGTAACATGCACATAGTTATACTATTTATTACAACTATCATTGTTTAAACTTGCCTTTCACAACATACAAACACATGCTGGAAATACCTTATACTTAAAACATCAAATTATTCCTCATACAAGTTAAAGCTACCTCTTTTATATGGCATATCTTATTGTTATAGAAATAATTTTCCCTTGTCTGCCTTCACAAAAGCTTTAAACATATCTCTGTTCTTGTGTTCATTCTCTTTCATAATGGCCAGCTGTTTATGTGTCTGTGTTGCACAAGACTATTACTGCCTCAAGGACAGAGACCATGACTTATTCATCTTTATTTCCCTTTCATCTAATACAGTGCCCAGTAGATAGTATTTGTTTGGTAATTGCTTGTGAATTGAATTGAAATCGGTTTACAAGTGTTTCCCAAAATTAAAAAGCCAATAACACATGGCTCTCAAATGATTCTAGTAATTGAAACTGAATATGTTATACCTTTTTTCTTAGATTATCATCTATTGTAACATAAATATTGACTTCTGCAGTATTTTAACAGGTGTCTGGATAGTATATTTTATTGCAATTTTAATTCATTATAATCAGACACATTTTGTGTAACTCTTTCATAAACAAAAATATGGTAGTCATTAAAATTTCTATTTTTTACCTCATGACATTAAGTCTTGGGCTCAATGCTGGATTAAATTTCTAATTGTTTTTGATGAGAGGAATATGAATTCTCTTTACTCTGAGATTTTCTTAGGAAATATTATCCTTAATTTTAAATAAATAAAATATCTCCTAATATTTTTTCTTATTAACTTCTATAGCTCAAGGAAAGAGGTTAGAAGAGGGGAGAGGCACTCAAGTAAAGTAATTCATGCTGATTAATAAGAACAAGCTTATGCCTGATAATTCAGCAGATTTTAACAGACTCATATAATTAATAAAGTAATTTTAAAAATTGTTTTAAAGATGAATAAAGGACTACATTATTGATGATAGGTATTTTGCAATTTAAATAAATTTTAATAAAGCATACACTTTCTTTTTAAATGAAGTAAAATACAAACAAGGTTTTGGTCATACATACCTGATTAAAAGTATTCATTCAAAATTTCTCTTTTTTGAAATTTCTCTTTCTCCTCTTGTCCTCTCCACCTCTGTCTCTTTCTCTCTGTCTCACTCTGTCTCTCATTCTTTAATAAAGTCTTCAAGTATAACAGACATTTCACAAATACTTTGCTTGCTTCAATTTCCCCATGACAGTAGGGAAGAGCCATTTCTTTTCTCTAGTTTCTATAAATGGTGAGAAGTTGCTTATTAAAATATAGTTCAATTGATCAGATTATACTCTACTGACAGTCACTGCTTCCAAGCATGTTTCTGTCTCACTACTATGATTTGTGCCTATCTTTAAATCTGTTATTCACTTTTTCCCTCTCTTGTTTCATGTGCCAGGATATGTATCTTTCAACAGTTGTAGAAGTAGAGTAATTGCCGGAGCAGAGATACACTAGGCTTAGGAATGTCAAATTGCCCAATTTGTGACAAGAGAGTAGATACAATTTGTTTTAGTCCACAAAATGATCTCCTTGAAGTTTGAAGTGTAATATGCATACCCAGCAGATGTTAGGGGCCTGGCTGGTCTATACCATAGCTCTTTCTAGCTAAGGTCAGATGAGTTAGCACTTTATTATTTGTACCTGGAGCTACTATGTTTAGAGTTAGGCTTATAAACTGAAAGAAAATTACACTTTCCATGTTCATTGGTCATATTTGCATTTTCTGTCTTAAAAGACATAATAGTTGTTTTTAGATCAAACAGTTTGTTCTATCAGCAGTCTAGCTAATGAATATGTTGCCTGAGTTTTATTCACAATGGATTCATCTATTTACTTACATAGTACATGCTATTTTTCCAGACAATTTCTCTTACCCTTGATCTTACATTTCCTTTGCAATATCCATGCCAGGGAATGGATTGTTGATTTCCTTTCTGAGCATTTTAGGATTAAACAATAAAAGCAGGTCTCAGAATTCTTTTGGTGTGCTATGTATTGCATGGAACACTGGGCATTGTACGTAAACAGTGAATCGTGGAATGCTACATCAAAAACTAAGGATGGTGACTGATATAACAAAATTTTAAAAAATGGAAAAAGGGGGAAAAAACAGAAGTCTTGGTGTGCATAAAATTTGACTTACATACTCAAGAAAAGGCAGTGTGGGCAGATACTCTTCCTCACAAGTTCCAAGATGATTTCTGTAACCAAGGAAAGAAGGAATCCTGTTTGTTCCATTAATATCATCTCAGATATCTACCATTTGTGGTAATTATGGGCTTTCAGTGGTGAAAGATGTGGAGAACAGGGTATTCCTTTTTTTTTTTTTTTTTTTAAGATTTTATTTATTTATTTGACAGAGAGAGAGAGAGTGAGAGAAGGAACACAAACAGTGGGAGTGAGAGAGGGAGAAGCAGGCTTTCCCGCAGAACAGGGAGCACAACTTGGGGCTCAATTCCAGGTCCTTGGGATCATGACCCAGCCAAAGGCAGACACTTAATGACTGAGCCACCCAGGCACCCCAAACAGGGTATTCTTTAGACTTCCTGAATATCACGTGGGATCGTGGGTAAGAAGGGAGGAAACTGGTTTCTGTTTCTAATGGTGAGATCAAAGCAGAACTGGCCATTGCATAGGAAGTAGGCACTCTGACATTAGGAGAGATAATGCATCCTGTTAATCTAGATGGTAAGGTTCCAGTGCTACATTTTGGGATGATAATCCCTTGTACACCAGACTGTGAAGGAAGAAAACATGCCATATCAATTACATACCGTATCTGTTACTATGTACCTTATCTATTAAAATGTTAATCCTTCTGGCTATTTTTTTACTGCGCTGTGTACCCTGAAGAAGTTGAAACTTTTTGGGGCCCCTGGGGGCTCATTCGATTGAGAGCCTGGCTTAATTTTGGCTAAGGTCATGATCTTAGGGTCCTGATCTCAGGGTCGTGAATTTGAGTAGTGCATGGCCCATGCTTAGCACAGAGTCTGCTTAAGATTCTCTCCTTCACCCTCTGCCCCTCTTCTTGCTCATACTCTCTCTTTCTCTCTCACTCTTTCCCTCTTTCTCTCTCAAATAAATAAATAATGGAATCTTAAAGGAAAAAAAATAAGAGAAATAAAAATTAAAAATAAAATAAAAATATTTGTATTTCCCTGATGCCAAGTGATATGGAGCACTTTTTCATGTGTCTGTTGGCCATCTGGATGTCTTCTTTGCAGAAATGTCTGTTCATGTC
>NC_081561.1:121809418-121886776 GCF_022355385.1 Mustela nigripes | reverse complement strand
TGGAATCAGAAGAGACCCTGAATTGCTAAGGAAATGTTGAAAAAGAACAAAACTGGCAGCATCACGTTACCTGATTTCAAGCTTTACTACAAAGCTGTGATCACCAAGACAGCATGGTACTGGCATAAAAACAGACATATAGACCAGTGGAACAGGGTAGAGAGCCCAGAAATGGACCCTCAACTCTATGGTCAACTAATCTTTGACAAAGCAGGAAAAAATATACAGTGGAAAAAAGACAGTCTCTTCAATAAATGGTGCTGGGAAAATTTGACAGCTACATGTAGAAGAATGAAACTTGATCCTTCCTCTTACACCATACACAAAGATAAATTCAAAATGGATAAAAGACCTCAACGTGAGACAGGAATCCAACAGAATCCTAGAGAAGAACATAGGTAGTAACTTCTTTGATATCAACCACAGCAACTTATCTCAAGATATGTCTCCAAAGGCAAAGGAAACAAAAGCGAAAATGAACTTTTGGGACTTCATCAAGATCAAAAGCTTCTTTATGGAGAATTTTTAAGTTGAAAATTGGGTGAAGTTGTATTGGTAGTACTATAACTAGAACATTACGGAACTAAACGGTTAAGGGTAATATAAATAAATGACAAAAGTGTCAGAGATTACAATCCCACACAACTGTTGACAGCACATTTTTTTAAACTTTTCTTTAATCTATTTAGAGAGAGAGAGTGAGCAGGGGCAGAGGGAGAGGGACAGAGAGAGAAGCTCAAATAGACTCTCTGCTGGGCATGGAATTCAATACAGGGCTGGAGCCCAGAACCCCCAGATCATTACCTGAGCCAAAATCAAGAGTTGGGGGCTCAACTGACTGAACCACCCAGGTACCCCGTGATAACACTCTATAACATGCCACACCCCATCAGTAGCTATATATATGGTTACAAATGGAAGTTGTGGAGAGAGCTGAGAAATTCACTCAAACTAAGAACAGTCCATTCTAAATGCATACTCTATTGAAATATCTATCATTTCTTCTAATGGTTTGGAATCTTTAAAAAGTATATTCATTTTAGGGTCATTTATATTCATTATTATTAGTTTATTAGTTTTTTTCATTTACTGTTACTCTATTAAGCATCTAATAACATGTTTTGAAATATTTTCTATTGTTTAAAATGTATATATTCTGAAATATACTTTAATAATCTTCTGGTTTTGGGACGCCTGGGTGGTTAAGCAGCTGCCTTCGGCTCAGGTCATGATCCCAGCGTCATGTGATTGAGTCCCACATCTGGCTCCTTGCTCCGCAGGGAGCCTGCTTCTCCCTCTGACTCTGCCTGCCACTCTGTCTGCCTGTGCTCGCTCGCGCTCGCTCTCTCTCTGACAAATAAATAAATAAAATCTTAAAAAAAATAATCTTCTGGTTTTGCTCAATTTGAAAAATGTATGGAGAGTAAAAATCTTGGTATTTGTTAGTTCTTTTTCTAGACTTCTGGATATTTTCCTTTTTTGGAGGGGAGTGTTTTCTAATTTCTTTAGCTTGCTTCAGAATTCCAATTAGCAATAATCGCGCCTCGGATAAACCTCATTGGCTACGATACTGCCACTGCGCAAAGCTTGCTTCAGAATTCCAAAGGATGAAATTCATATCCAAAATATATTGAAAATAATTTTTTTAAAGATACCAAGCATCTTTTTTTTCTTTTATTATAGAGTTAATAATTGTAGAATTTGGCATTTTATTTTGCATTTAATTTAAGATTTTTTTGAATATACTGATTCGTTTTTCAAATATAGAAAATATTATAATTATGTATGGTATGAATCTGGGGAAGTCCTTTGAGTTTCTGTTTCCTGTGAGTAATATTATTACTATTTACTAAAATAATGTCACAAATTAATTAGACATGAGAGTAAGAAATATTTCTCATATATACCATACAATAATGTTTTCATAGCTTTCTTAACAATTACAAAATTTATAACTAATATAGATTAGCTATACACATGTGAAAATAGAGAAGAAAACCAATGTACCATAAATTCTTAATCAAATATGAATTATTTCTTGACAATAATAATTATATTATCTTCAACTTTATGTGGTAGATCAACTATAATCCCTAAGGAGCTTCACAATTATTATTCTTCAGTTTGTTTTTTGTACTATGTGAGGAGTACCTACTCACAACCCTGTAGTTTACCATGAGGGAAAAGTGCTCATTTTGTGCTTTCTGAAAATGCAAACTAAATTATGCTAAAGAAGATATAAAATTGTGTCATCTATATGTAAAATTGGTTTTGGAGCCTGAGGGAGGGATGAGTTTTGTAGATATTATGTTAAGATTCTATCATAGTATCTACTGGATTAGGTTTTATTAAGTACAATAAAAACAACATTTTTTTGCAGAAACTAAATTGAACTGAAGTAGATAATTAATTATTGAAATTCTTTAATTCCTTCACAATGCAGTTATAAAAATAGTAAGAGTATAATGTTTTTTGAACATTAGAGTATATACCTTTCTTACAGAATGAAGCTTTTAACCCACTAGCTACTACACAAATGAAGGTTTTTAAATTCAATTATACCTTAAAATATTTTTGAACCTGTAACAGCTAATGAAACAAGAATATTTTTACTGTTCTTTTGTCTAATCAGATAGAGCTTTGCTATTGATTCCATAAAAGGTCTCAAATTTAGAAATCTTTGAATTCTAACTGTAAAAACTTTGGCAAATAGGAGTAACTCAAAAATTTTCTTGAAACTGAAAGGAAAGTGTATTTGCTCATATTTGTTTGAAAGCACATTTTAGCTAAACCATTTCAAATATACTATCCTTGAATCGTGAAGATAATGCAGTCTACAAATATTTGTCATTGGGCTGAGATTTGAGGGAGAAATATCTATATTTTAGAATATCACCATGCTGAAAACAAATATAATTTTTTAAAATAAAAGTTTTATTTTTAATCCTTTATTAATAGTGATATAGCTATCACATGGTAATAAAAAATATACACCTACCCAGTTAAACTGTTTACTAAAAAATGTTTATTTCTTGGGAGCCTGGGTGGCTCAGTCGGTTAAGCATCTGCCTTCAGCTCAGGTCATGATGCCAGATCCTGAGATTGAGGCCTGCATCAGGCTCCTGCTCATCAGTGAGTCTGCTTCTCCCTTTGTACTTCACCCGACTTGTGCTCTTGCTGTCTCCCTCTTTCTCTCAAATAATAAGTAAAATATTAAAAATAATGCTTATTTGTGACTATAGAGGTAAATAATTAAAAATTTAAATGTAAACTATTAAAAACTTGGAGATTATTTAGTCTAATATTTTCTCATTCATAAATTAGGAAACTAAGGCTAAGGTCTATTAAAAAACGTACACAGGGTTACCTAACAAGTTAGTGACAGGACTGGGGTTACAACTTTGAACTTTCAATAACACAATAATCATACCTTGTTGCAGAAATAACTACTGTCCAGCAAAATTTCTGCCCTCCTTCCACAGTATCTAGAGGCTATGGAGAAGTAGCTACTTACTCCCAAGTCACTATAACATCAAGATTTGGCCATTTGATTCTAGCAACGCAGTTCAAGTGAAAATAATCTGTATTATTTCCTAATCAAAGCTTTTAAAAAACTTGGTGTGTCTTTAATTCTCCCATTGACCCATCTGGACACAGACAACAAATTAACCCCTTAATGGATGACAATGCAACAAAATCAAAGATCGGGTTTCTGAATCACTATTGGGAGGAAAGCTGCCTTCTAACTTGTAGCTTCAACCTTGTTATCTTGAGAGAGAAACTTTTATTGTTAAGCCACTGAAATCTTGAGGCTTACTTGAAAATGCAACTTGGTAAATTAATACAATACCTTTTTTTATGAAATAAGATATTTAAATAGAATCAACTTTACTAGCTATTATTTTAACTTTTTCATATATGTTTTGCTTATAAAAAAGGAATAGAACTTGGGTGAATTCTTAACTAATCTTTTTTCTGAATTATCTTTGTATCATGCCTTAAATTCTATGAAGTAATAAAAACCTACAAATTCATTGTCTACTAAATCTTAACTATGGAGAACAAATTGATAGTTACCAAAGTTCGGGGGGATAGGTAGATGATAGGGATTAAAGAGTGCACTTTTGATGAGCACTGGATGATGGAATTGTTGAATCGCTAAATTCTATACCCAAAACTAATATAAGACTATATGTTAACTAACTGAAATTTAAATAAAAACTTGGAAGAAAAAAATGTGCATTAAAAATTGAAAAAATAATAAAATATCTGTTGTGATTATTTTGTTAATATGTATTTTTGTCTTTAAAGTTGTGGTTTTTATTGATATTGGTTAATATTTTCATATCATTTGGGACTTCTTGTTTCTTCTGTGCTCAGACTTTTGATTATTATAGATATGTGGTAAAATTTTCATAAAATATTATATTTACATAAGAGATTAGCTTATTTTTATAAGATGTAGTGTTAAAGTTGGTAGAAGTTGACATTAAAATATTAGAAGTAAAATATTGATATTTCTGCCTGTTCTCTAACAACTGTTTCTAGTTACCATACTGAGATAAGAAATGATTTGACTGTCATATCAAAGTAAGATGATTCTGCAACCTCACAGAATGGAGAGGTTTTAATAATAATTGCAACTTTACAAGAAATCAAGAACCAGAGGTGAGGCAGAAGGAGATCTGGGACATTGGGAGCAGCTCCCAGGGCTCTCCTTTCTATATTAGACGTGTGGTTTTTGGCTCAGATGAATACTGGATGTTTCCAACTGAGTTTCCCTTTTAGGATCACCTTACATAGCAGATTTTTTTTTAGTTTAAGAAAAATATCTCTTTCACACCCAAGATTCTCACCTACTTATATGATGTTGTCTGGAGAGCAGTGCACATAAGTCAACAGATCCTAATTTTTAAATTTTTATTTATTTATTTTTTTACCATAAGCGATTGTAAATAAGGGTTATCCTGATACAAATATTCTATACATGAGAATTACCTCCTAAAAGACATAAGCAACCTACTTAACAGATGGTATAGTTATTAGCATGTTAGGGAAACTTTCCTGCTTACCTGCTTTCTTCCCCCACTCCACTTCCAGGAACTTCTAGGAAAATTATGAAGAAATAGATCATAGGCCAACAATTTTCATTTATCCCACCCCCATTTTACTACATGTTAGGTATCCTTTTTATAATTTCCTTGCCACATTTTTTCCAATATCTCATATAAAATAATAAATCAACAAATACCCACAATGACCATGATTAGAACTTTCCAAAAGGAAGTACACATTTCACCTACAAATAACGTTAGTTGTGATCATAACTCCTCACATATTTCTTGATATTGCTTTTTCAGCTTGCTCACTGATTTTCTTCTATCATCCAGAATTATTTGGAAGTTTTACTGTGTGTTAACAATGATGTTCAAGTATTTTTAAGTTTAAGAACTAATTTACTTATTGGTTTCCATGGGCTTATATCAGTCAGAGACTTTATTCCATTTCCCCAAATATTTTCTCATCTTGGGGATAATAATTTGCATAAATATTGTTTTTATTGAGTTTTATCAACAACTGTGTATTGCCTTTGCTACACTTTGTTATGTTGTATCAGAGGTATTAGTATAGTAGTTGGCATACTATACTCAGTTTAAATCACAGTATTAGTCTCTCTTTTTCACCCCACTGAGGGGAAAAATGTTTTCCCTTGTACTGTGCATTCCTGATGGTCTGTGTGCATAATATGGGTTATAATTTAGTTTAGTAATTTCTGGATTTTATTTGATTTGTGTACATAATCATATCCAGATATTCTATAAGTTTTTACAGACACGTTTTGGGAATTGTTCCTTTATATCTCCAATCCCAACCAGTTGTCACACAGTGAGAATAAATTTCCTTTTTACCCACGGTACCTGAGCCATTCAAGAACAATGAAGAGGACCACATTACTCAGTTACACACTACCATAGGGGTAGTTGCCACAACTTGTTTCTTTGGCTTAATTCTCTAACATACTCAGCCACTAAACTTTAATAGCAGGTTCTATACTGATTAGATATCCAGTAGTCTCCTGAGAAAGGATAAAAGCCAGCTAAAAGCATCACTGATGGGGATGGCATGACATTTCAGTTATTATTCGGTGGGTCATTTAACTGGATTGTTGCTATATCCCCAGTTGTACCACTATCCTAGAACTGAATTTCATCAGGTATCCATATTTGTTTAACAGTAATGATTATTTGGCTCATGACGATGAGCCTCCAGAAAAGTTATTTCTGCCTGGTACAATATCATAAATTGAGTTTATAGTATCCCCAAATGACATTTGGCATGGTAGAGGTAGTGTTGGTTAATGCAACACATATTTACCATTGAACTTTGATGAAATTCATTACTCTATCTTGAGAAATGATTTTGTATTCAAAACCTCATGGATACCATGATAGCCAATTGGACATGTTCAAACCCAAGTACAGGTCGTTTTTGGGTAAACCATATATTTTCCATAAATATCCTTTGCTTACACCTGCAGTGGCATTGTCTATAATTCTATGCCACCAAATCATACTTAAATTCATCTAACTTGATGCTGTTTCCAGTTTACATTTTTCTTAAATGAACTCTGTCCACATCAACCATTTATATTTTCCTGAAATGTTTTTCATATTTTACCAGTGAAATGGATGCCATTGTATTCTCTCTTTTTTTCTTGGTTAGCTCTACAGGTTAATCAATTTTACCTATGTTCCCAAAGAACCAGCTATTGGTTCCACTGACTTTATTGCTTCTCTGTTTTCACTTTTATTTATATCTGCTCTAATTTTTGTTATTATTATTATTCTTGCTTTATACTTAAATTATTATCTATCTATTTACTAAAGGTGAAGCTTAGGTTTTTAATTTTGGATTATTATTCTTTTATATGTATTTGAGTCTATATTGTCCTCTGTACACTGTTTCCCTTATCTCCCAGATATTTCAATAAGTTGTATTTTAATTTTCATTTAGTTCAAAATATTTTCTCTTGAAACTTCTTCTCTAACCTGTATGTTATTTAGACTAATGTTGTTTAATCTCCAAATATTTGGGTGGTTTCTAGCTATCTTTATTATTGATTTTGGTTTAATTTCATTGTGGTTTACAAACATATTTTATGTTTTCTATTCTTATAATTTGTAAAGGTTTGTTTTATGGCGCAGAATGTGGTCTATCTTGATGAATGTTCTGTGTGAGCTTGGGGAGAATGTGCATTCTGCTCTTGCTGGAAGGAGTATTGCACACATATTAATTAGATGAAGTTAATTGACAGGACTGTTATGTCATTTTGGTGAATTGACTCTTTTCTCATTATGGAGCACCCTTCTCTATCCAAGATAATTATCCTTGTTCTAAAATATGCCTTGTTTGAAATTAATGTAGCTACTCCAGACTTGTTTTGATTAGTGTTAACACGCTTAGTGTTTTGATTAGTGTTAACATGCTGTATTTCTACTTCTTTTTATTTTTAACTTCTCTTAGTTTTCTTATAGATAAGTGTTGTGGGTTGAATGTTTGTGTCTCCCCTCTCTTCCCTACTCCACAGATTCATATGTTGAAACCTTACTTTCCAATGTCAGAGTATCAGGTGATGCAACCTTTAAGAGGTAACTAGGATTAGATAAGGTCATGAGGGTGGAGTACTCACGAATGGGATAAGTGCCCTTATAAGAGAGCTTTTTTCCCTTCTCTGATGTCTGCCATGTAAGGATACAAAAAGTTGTCAATCTGCAGTCCCAGATTGGAGCTTCACCAGAATTCGGTCATGCTGGCACCTTGATCTCCAACTTTCAACCTCTAGAATTGTGAGAAATATATTTCTGTTGCTTATAAGTCACCCTATTTATGGTATTTTGTTATATAGCTGCTTGAGAACAAAGACAAGATAAAGTTGAGTCTTTTTACATACATTAGGGCAATTTCTTTGTTTTATATGATGTATTTAGATCACATTAGAATTCTTATTAATATAGTTTGTATCTACATGATTGTAACTGTAATTTGTTGCATTTGTTTTTTGTTAGTTTGTTTGTTTGGTTTTTTCCCTGGTTTCTGGTTTTGTTGGCTTTAATTGACCATTTTATATGATTTGATTCAATTGCTTCTCTTAGCATGTAATTACATTTTTAAAAAATGAGACATTGACCTAGAGGTGAAATATGTATTTTTAACAAATCTAGGTCCACCTTCAAATATCACTGTAACTTGTAACAGAGTGCTTCTAATTCTTTCTTCCTTTCCCTAAGGACATTTTTGTCATTCATTTCACTTATCAATAGCCTATAAGCACTCAATACTTTATTGCTATTATTTCTTTAAACAAGTATTTTTTAAGGCTATTTAAGATAAGAAAAATAAAATATTTTATTTTAAATTTATTTATTCCTTTTCTGATATTCTTCCTTTGTTTATGCAGATCAAATTTCTGATATATTATCTTAACATTTCTTGTATAACAGGTCTACTAACTGCAAATTCTTTCAGTTTTTGTTCGTCTAAGAAAGTCTTTATTTATCCCTCACTGTTGAAGGATAATTTCAATGCATATAGGTTTCTAGGTTGGTGTTTTTGGTATTTTTTGTTGTTTTTTTTCTTTCCACACTTCAAATACTTCCTTCTGCTCTCCATGGTTTCTGATGAGAAGCCTGATGTAATTATTTTACTTTTTTTTCTATAGGTAATTTTTCCCCCTTTGGCTCCTCTCAGTATTTTCCCTTTGTATGTGCATATATATATATATTTCTTGTATCCATCCTATGTGATTTTAGAGACCTTCCTGGATCTGTTGTTTGGTGTCTGTCATTAATTTTAGAATTAATTTTTGGTATTATTTCTTCAAATAATTACTTCTAATATTCTCCATTATTTTTTCTCCTCTTTCTGGTATTTCAGTCATGCATATGTTACATGTTTTGCAATTACCCCACAGCTCTTTTTTCTCTTTGCATTTAAATCTGGAATGTTTCATTGACCTATTTTTTAAATTTATTTATTTATTTATTTATTTATTATTTATTTATTTTTAATATAATTTTTTATTTTTTATAAACATATGTTTTTATCCCCAGGGGTACAGGTCTGTGAATCACCAGGTTTACACACTTCACAGCACTCACCAAAACACATACCCTCCCCAATGTCCATAATCCCATCCCCTTCTCCCAACCCCCCTCCCCCCAGCAACCCTCAGTTTGTTTTGTGAGATTAAGAGTCACTTATGGTTTGTCTCCCTCCCAATCCCATCTTCTTTCATTTGACAGAGAGAGATCACAAGTAGGCAGAGAGAGAGGAGGAAGCAGGGTCCCCGCTAAGCAGAGAGCCCAATGCGGGGCTCCATCCCAGAACCCTGAGATCATAACCTGAGCCGAAGGCAGAGGCTTCAACCCACTGAGCCACCCAGGCGCCCTCATTGACCTATTTTAAACCACACTAATTAATTCCTTTGCTGTGTCCTATCAACTGAAAAGTCCATCAAAATAATTATTTCTATTAGGGTTTTTTAAGGTTTCTATTACACTTTTTAATTTTTTTAGAGTTTTTAATTTCAGTGCTTCAATTTCTCATCTGTTCTTGCATAATGTCTACTTTTATCCTTTAGAGCCCCTAACTAATATTAATTGCAGTTATTTTAAGTTCCTCATCTGATATTCAAAATAAGAATATAACCTGAATCTGGCTCTATTTCCTTTTGTCTCTTTAGAGTGTATTTTTCATTTTAGTATGCCTTGCAATTTTTTGGGTGAAAGTCAGATGTGCTGCGTCAGGGAATGGAAACTAAAGTAAATAGGTTTTAGTGTGAGGTTTTATGTTAAGCTGGTTAGAATATGGACAGGGTTGAACCTTTATTGTAGTTATTAATGGTAGGTGATGCAGGGCTCTTTAGTATTCCTGTTTTGTCTACACTATTGTTTTTAGACTTCCTTTAGAACTTCTCCTTAGTGGAGCACCTGTGTGTGGCTTAGTTGATTATGTGTCCAGTTCTTTTTTTTTTTTTTAAGATTTTATTTATTTATTTGACAGACAGAAATCACAAGTAGGCAGAGAGGCAGATAGAGAGAGAGGGGGAAGCAGGCTCCCTACTGAGCAGAGAGCCCGATGCGGGCCTCGATCCCAGGACCCTGAGATCATGACCTGAGCTGAAGGCAGAGGCTTTAAACCACTGAGCCACCCAGGCACCCTATGTGTCCAATTCTTGATTTCATCTGAGATCATGACCTCAGGGTCTTGAGATTGAGCCCCACTTTGGACTGCATGCTAGGCAGAGTCTGCTTGAGAGTCTCTACTTTCCCCCACCCTCTCAAAATAAACTATTTAATTAATTAAAAAAAAAAAAAGATCTCCTTAGATACAGTTTGGCCTTGCTGTTCTTTCAGGTGTAATTCAAAGTTATTTTACTAGAGCCCTGTTGGTGGGCAGTAGGGTATGGAAGATAAGTATTCTGTAATCTTATAAGGAGACTTCCATCTGTGTGTCTGGGCTGTGACCCTCACAACTGTGACCTTCACAAGTTTTTTTTTTTTTCACCTTTTGGTGAGACCAAGGTCATAGGGATTGGAATGGAACAAGTGTCTCCTTACCAAGTGGTATAAGGGTCTAGTAAAGCCTTTTCCCTTTGAGAGTAGGCCTTTGCTATGGAGAACACTCCACAGCATATTTCAGATGGTTATTCTTTCCCTTTCTCTATCAGCACTATGGGGTAATTTTTCTTCACTCTTCATCATGAGAACCTGGTAGGGTTTCTAGGGTCAAAATGCATTAAAGTATGTGAGCCTCCTTGAAACTACAGCTCCCAGAAGTTTCCCACTGTCAAGCTAGTCCAACATAGATTGCTAATTCCTCAAATTTACCATTTGAGTGTTTCTGCCAGTTTTTGGCATAGTGGTTTTCTTCAGGTAAGCAGATCTTGGTTGCAACTCCTGAGTTTGCCTGTCTCTGTAGATTTCAGATTAGTGTTTTGCCTTGTGACCTCAGTTCTCTGATGGGTCTCAGAGAATCACTGATTTCAACTTTTTCAGCTTTTCCATTGATATAAGGATAGGAATCATGACAGCCACATTCTTTACATATGACAGATTAAACTGGAAGTCCTCATATCCAGTTTTTAGTACATATTCATTCAACCAACTAGTGTTTTACCACCTATTTTAAGTATAAAAGCTGTTTCAGTTACCTAGTCCAATTCTTAGTGAGGAAACTGCTCTGAGATTAATATTCAATATTAATTAAATATTATTTTCTTACTCATATCTGTACAATTGCATCAATGAAATGCATACCTCAGTTAGAAGAAATATATGCAAATAGGTATAATGAATAAAAAATTTTCTGTTTTAAACCTTTATCTTCTTAAGTTTCTTATTTTTTAAGGCAAGCAAATCTTAGAATTGATTAATAACAGTCCAAGTTAACATTCACTAGGAGAGCTACTGGTAAACACCCTGTATAATCCACTATCAGTCATGTGGCAACACTTATTTATGGAAATTTTAGTCATAGCCATTTTTGAGCAAGTCATTACCTTTTGACATTGGGTATCAATATCAAAAAACAAAATGTTTGGGGTTTTTTTTGCTGCTTTTGTGTTGTCAATTTTATCAAGGCAAGGGAAATATGTAGTTTTTCATCTCATTGTATATAACATAATCACCTGCATGCTTGTTCATTTCATGAATTCCAGGAGCTAATTCTAAAGATTGCATTTAGGCCTTTGCCTTAGTATTCTTATTTCCTTCTGAGGCTGCAGCTCTTCTGCTTTGTGCATTTGTTCATTGTTCAGTGGACTCATTCATTCTTACTTGGAATTCCCGCAGAGATTCTCTATGTAAAAATATAAATAATCTCTAAGCTTCTAGAGATAGTAAAAAAAAAAAAAAAAAAAAAAAAAAAGAAACAAACAAAACAAACAAACCCCTCAAAACAAAACAACTGTGTATTCTAGTAGGAGGATTTGTTCCTCTTATAAGTATGGATTATTGATGCTAAAGCAACTTTGCATGTAAACCGGGTTGAACAAATAATTGAACAAATTACAATTTATTCAATTTAAAATATAAATAAGATTCATATTTTTTACTGAGAAGTTATAAATAAGCAAGGAAGTTGTTCCATATTGACCCTGTTGCTTCTAATTAAGGGCAGAAGTAGTATGAACTTAGGTTTATTTTAATATATATCCAAACCAATTGATATAGAATATATATGGGTATATGGGTATTCATGATTTGGTATACACACAAGTATTTCCTTGTGTAAGTTGCTGGCATTGCTCAGAGACAATGACAGCCCAGCAGAAACAAGCACACCCACCACTCAGATTTGGTTTCCAAATACCACTTTCTATTAAGGGAATCAGAGCTCCTAGGAGAAATGGTTGATTTTAGTGCTAGGGAAGAGATTATACAAACAATCCTGCAGTATCTTGTAGTTCCAGAATGTAAGGGAATTTAATAACAACAACAAAGTTAATTAAATTAAATTAAATTAAAATAAAGGCATTTCAAAGTTGACAGTAAAGCCAACCCGAAAGTGCTTCCAATGGTAACAACAGGCACAATTTGAGAAGCAAAATGGATAACAGCAGTGTTGGATTTTAACCCAAGGGCTCTGATAAATATCTGAACCCTTAATGATAGAAATAAATGATTGGAAAAATGAATTCAGGGAAAGAGACAAGTGCTCTTTCATGAAAAATTCCAAATAGCAAATGTATATGGTTACTTGTCCAGAATGATTTACTCCTCCTGGATGCTTCCTCTTTCCTTGAGTGTATGCTGGACTTTTTGACCTTCTTTCAAAGAATAGGTACGCTTTAGCAAACTTTGTCTTTAAAGGGAAGATTGTAAATATTTTAGGCTTTGAGGGCCATACATCTCTATAGAAACCACTTATTTTTTTTTTTTTTTAGAAACTACTATGTTATTGTAAAAATGTGTGAAAGCAGCCATAATTCATAAAACATAAGTGAATGGGTATGGCGACATTCCAATAAAACTTTGTTTATAAAAACACATGGAAGGCCTAATTTGACCAGTGGGCTATAGTTCTTCAACCTTTAGAATAAAGCATGCGAGAGAAAAATAATAACTTTGTAGTGGAGAAGCCTGTCCAGCACTACCTTAATCAAGTAATAAAAGTTTATGTCAACGGTGATAAGACATCTAGACATTATGAACTCCCTAAAAGAATATGAGAAGGGCACTTCACTTTTGTAGTGTTCATTTCCCAAACATACAGTTTCAGTGTAATAATAAAATATTAGACATACTCAAATTGAGGCACATTTTATAAAATATCTTTTACTATTCAAAACCATCAAGGTCATAAATAACAAAGACCTAAAAGTACATCTTTTAAAGTTCCCTGTCAACACAGCTCTTTATATTCCAATTTGAATAAATTTATATCTAATTATATCTAATTATAAGGATTGCAATTTATTATTAAAAACTGATTGCATAGGTATTGGCTCTTTAAAAATATTTTAAAAAGTAGAATAAGATTTATTTTTCCTGTACTTGGAGTGGGGGAAATCCAAGGCTTTTGCAATGATATGGGCCAAATGGCTTCAGATTAGTATGCCAAAACTTCTGTGATTTTATTTTGGGCATTCTAAATGGCTCCAAGTTGAATCTTGAAAATGTTATGGTGCTACGGTCTGTTTATGTCCATTCAAAATTCATGTATTGAAACTTGATCCCTGACATAATTGTATTAGAAAGTGAGACCTTTGAGTGGTGATCAGGCCATGAGGACGGATCCCTCATGAATGCTATTAGTGCCCTTATAAAAGCCGTCAAGGAAAACTCCCTTGCCTCTTCCAACATGTGAGGACACAGGAAAAAAGTTTACATCTATAAAACTATAACTGAATTCTCACCAGACACTAAATCTGCTGGCACCTTGATTTTAGACATCTCAGTCTCCATGACTCTGAGAACTATATTTCTGTTGTTTAGAAGCTACTCATTCTCTGGCATTTTGTTATAGCAGCCTGAATGAACTAAGACACATGGTGATAGATAAAAGTCATTGTTACTGTATGATTTTAAAATTGACCGTAATGAATCACTTGGTCATAGCATGATTACTTGCATGTGTGATTGGAAAGGCTGGTACATGCAAATGGAAGCTCCACCTTTTCGACTGAATGCCAGTGAAATCTGTTTTTTGTCTAGTTTTTCTTGCATGTGATAAAGAAAGCCTTTTCCAATTTTCCAGGTCTTAAACTATAGTAAACATTAAGAAATATAAAATTTTATGATAGCAGCCAAAGATCACTGCTCGGATTAAGGAAATGGTGGAAGCAGAAGCATTGATTTCCATTAACTCCCTTTTTAGTATCCATGCTAGGCTGGTGCTCTACTTGTATTACTCATAGAGACTGACAAAAACTATAAGATTAACAAGGTGGTTTCCCAGATCACTCTAACCAAATCTGATATGGTTAAGACCACACAGCAATTGCAACAAGCTGAACATGACTAATAGAACGTAATGCACTGTTCTAATGCTTAATTTTCAATTTCTAATGTACAGTACAGTCAGATAAAATTTCTGTTTTAAGGAATAGTGTTCAATATTTAAGTTTTTTCAAAAGAATATTAAGTGTCTGCATACTGTCTGAATCTAGGACAGTGGGACTTGGGCTTCATGACCTTTCAAAGTAAGTATATACTACACTGCTGATACCATAATTCCTTAGAGGAAGAATCCCAGGATCTAAGAACTTAGTTACCCATAACCCAACTAGAGCATGGCTCATACACCCAGCTAAATTCAAGGTCCAAGCCAGTCTGTGAAATATTTGTCAACTACATGGGAAGACATAAGTTAGAATATCCGGTGCACTATTATAAGAAATAATTATTTCCTATTGCTAGTGCCACTGACAGGAAAAGACTGATGAGACTCTGGATTTGGACAAAATCACATTGCTTACTTAAGAATACTTTGGGTCTCTATTCACAAAGTCACCAGAAAGAGATGTGAATTTAAATGGGGCTTTGGGCAGAAATAGGCATTAAATTCTTCATAAAGATTTGTGGCCCGGGACGCCTGGGTGGCTCAGTTGGTTAAGCCGCTGCCTTCGGCTCAGGTCATGATTCCAAGGTCCTGGAATCGAGTCCCACATCGGGCTCCTTGCTCGGCGGGGAGCCGGCTTCTCTCACTGCCTCTGCCTGCCTCTCTGCCTGCTTGTGTGTCCTCTCTCTCTCTATCTCTGGCAAATAAATAAAATCTTTAAAAAAAAAAAAATTGTGGCCCTAGAATTCCCACTGGAATCTATGACCTGACTTTTCAGCTGATTTTATTTTTTTTTTTTTTTTTTTATTTTTTTTTTTCATTATGATTTTATTTTATTTTTTTTTTTAATTTTTTATTTTTATAAACATATATTTTTATCCCCAGGGGTACAGGTCTGTGAATCACCAGGTTTACACACTTCACAGCACTCACCAAATCACATACCCTCCCCAATGTCCATAATCCCACCCCCTTCTCCCAAACCCCCTCCCCCCGGCAACCCTCAGTTTGTTTTGTGAGATTAAGAGTAAGTGACTCTTAATCTCAGCTGATTTTAGAAGTGTCTGCAACTAGAAAGCACAACAGGAGCTTTTGGCAAAAACTGAATAATGCTACTCAGCAGAGACCACTGAGATTTTCGAATCAAAAGCTGCCTGATGCAACTGTTCATCATAGCTCTCTGAAAGATAATTGCTAGCTTTTTACTGAACATTTGTAGAACATGCCTCCACCCTGGAAGTACATAAAATAATCCTGAGAGAAGTAATAACTAGTAGATAATATATGGGAAACATCCAAGTACAAAAGGAGCTGATCAGTACAGCTCACTGATAAAATGGAAATGTCATATTCAAGTTCATGAAACATAGAAAAGATTGGGAGAAATTCACCACATACATGAACAGGTTGCCTAAAGGGGCATGACAGAGCCCTCTGAGGATCTTGCCCATTACTGTATCTCTGAATCCTATGATCATCTTCTCGTCTGTACCAAACAAGCTGCTGGATTCTCTGTTGGGAGTTCTTAGATGGAGATTTGTCTTGCTCTTTTGAAATTGGCTTTGATATTTTCTGCCATTCATAAACTTTGGTAGAAGGAAGCAGCATCAGCTTTGCACAGTGGGCAGAGCTGTGGGCTCTTTGGTTAAGGATGGAGGAGATACTAAGTTTGATTCCTCAGAGAAGTGTTTGAATATTTACTTAAACTTGATCCCATTTCAATAGCCTCATGGAACAGTAGAATGGTCAGTTATGTGGGCCCATGGTAACCAGACAGTGTTTTAAAATCCTACATGTGCCACTCTTGTTATGGAATTTTTTTTTTGACTTTTAAAAAATTTTTTTTTTTATTTTTTCAGCGTAACAGTATTTGTTATGGAATTTAAAGAAAGACAGATTGCACTGAAATCCTAAAGACAGACTTTTGAAAATGGCTTTTGACTGATATTTCATAGTAAATTTTATCTAGGCCTTGCTTATCATATGGCAGAAGCAACCATAGAGAATGCAATCAAAATTATGAAACAGTAAATTGCATATCATGTTGAGTTACCTGGTCATATTTCATTTGATAAAGCAATTCACTGCATATTTTTACTTTACTACTTCACCATTTTACTGCCATATCTAATAAACAAAAAAATTGGCAGGAAAGCATACTACATCGACATATCATATTCTTTATCATTCCAACAACTGAAGTCTCCTTTAACTTTAGAAAATGTGGTCCATATACACTATGGAGTATTATGTCTCCATCAGAAAGGACGAATACCCAATTTTTGTAGCAACATGGATGGGACTGGAAGAGATTATGCTGAGTGAAATAAGTCAAACAGAGAGAGTCAATTATCATATGGTTTCACTTATTTGTGGAGCATAACAAATAGCATGGAGGACATGGGGAGTTAGAGAGAAGGGGGTTGGGGTAAATTGGAAGGGGAGGTGAATCATAAGAGATTATGGACTCTGAAAAACAATCTGAGGGGATGGAGGTGGGGGGGGGGGGGGAGGTCGGGATACCAGGTGGTGGGTGTTATAGAGGGCACGGATTGCATGGAGCACTGGGTGTGGTGAAAAAATAATGATACTGTTATGCTGAAAATAAATAAACGAAAAAAAATAAAGAAACGTATGAAGCAAACAGTAAAAAAAAAATTAGAATGGGCAATTAAAATACTTACTGCTGAATAGGTGGGTGGGAAAGTTTGAAGGGGATTTTTAAATTTATTTTTTATTCCTTTTTAAATTTTATTTATTTTATTTAATTTTTAAAAGGTTTTATTTATTTATTTGACAGAGGGAGTGAGAGATCACAAGTAGGCAGAAAGGCAGGCAGAGAGAGAGGAAGGAAAGCAGGCTCCCCGCTGAGCAGAGAGCCCGATGTAGGGCTCGATCCCAGGACCCTGAGATCATGATTTGAGCTGAAGGCAGAGGCTCAACACACTGAGCCACCCAGGCACCCCTTTTTATTCCTTTTTTAAAATTTAAATTCAATTAACCAACATATAGTACATTAGTTTCAGATGTAGAGTTCAATAATTCATCAGTTGCATATAACACCCAGTGCTTACCACATCACCTGCCTTCCTTAATGCCCATCACTCAATTACCCCATCTCCCATCCACCTCCTGTCCAGTATCCCTCAGTTTGTTTTCTATAGTTAAAAATCTCTCATGGTTTGTCTCCCTAACTGATTACTTTCCATTCAGTTTCCCTCTCTTCCTCTATGATCCTCTGTGGTGTTTCTTATATTCCACATATGAGTGAAACCATATGATAATTGTCTTTCTCTGATTGATTTATTTCACTTAGCATAATACACTCCAGATCCATCCGTGTCAATGTAAATGATAGGTTAAGTATTCATCTTTTCTGATGGCTGAGTAATATTCCATTGTATGTATATATACAATATCTTCTTTATCTATTCATCTGTCGATGGACATCTTAGCCCTTTCCATAGTTTGGCTATTGTGGACATTGCTGCTATAAACATTGGAGTGTTTGTGCCCCTTCAGATCATTATATTTGTATCTTTGGGGTAAATTCCTAGTAGCATAATTGCTGGGTTGAAGGGTCGCTCTATTTTTAATTTCTTGAGGAATGGGTAACTTGATTAAAATGGTATCTTCACACTAAGGAAGAGAGAAAGTAAAGTATTTTGGAAGCTCCAGTGAAAAAATTTCTGGCATAAAAGTTGAAAGAGGGAGTGAGGGATATTGCTGTATATTCCTTTATTTATTTTCCTTTTCACAGATTTGCTCTCATTCTTTTTCTGATCCTGCTTCCCTGAAACAGTGGTTGCAATTACATGTCTTAGTGGAGTAAACTATTACATATAACATGTGATTTGTAACAAAATATTTGACATATTCATTCTTAAAGGAGCTTCACTATGGGCTGTTACCTATGTAACCATATTGGGTGAACTGGATGCCATACCTTCACCAAGTGGAAGATACCATTGTGTAACTCTATCTGCCAAATCCTACTATGTCTTTCTGGGGACTGGTATTACTTATTGAACTAATGTACAAACAGTACAGACCAGCCAAACCAAACCAACAACAACAACAGTAACAACAAAAAGAGTGTTCAGTGATACATAGGTAATAGAAAAAATGGGAAGAAATTATGGTGAAACTGAAAAGGTTCACACTGTGAGTTATCACCAACAAGTAGGTAGACACATCTGCACGAGTACACCTGTTACCTTTTTCTGATCTGGTACTAACATATGGCTAATGTTGGGAGGATCATCTCACCTTTTTTCTCTAGAGAAGGGAAGTTGGGCTTATCCTGATTTTTGGTTTAGCATGAGGATTCTACCTGGTTAATCTGGGGGAAAGATAAGATGCTGGACCTTCTCATGATTCAACTGACCAATGGCTGGCTCAAGCCACCATTTGAATTACAACGTGAAAATTTTCACTATTTTGGTTCTTTTTCAAGTATTCTAAGAGAAATGCTACCACTGAATCTTGAGGGTAGAGGGTCGCTTTGGGCTGAGCATCTGTTCACTGTGATGGTGAATGTTGATGATGAGCTGCTCAGACAGACACCTGGGTATAACGGGAAGCACACTGCTACTGCACTTGCCCAGTGTATCAGAACTTGATTTGCTTATTAAAATCTATAAATTGTGAATGTGGAAGGAATGACTACAAGGAATGCTATTTATAATTTACACAGGCCTGAGTGGAATGGTCTGAAGAGTGGTATGGTGGCCACGTAACACTGACTCTACTTTGAAACTTCTAAGGAACTTCTAGGAAGCCTCATGACACACCCAGACTGAGTTGTACTTGAGGCTAGAATATCCCCAACTGAATGTTAGGAGTACACAGTAGTTTTTTTGTGCACATGGTAAACTAGTCTTGTGTACACATGATACAGCCAACCTGTGCTGGAAGCCAGGGTTATACAATGTCAACAGTGTATAAAAGTAATGAGACCTGATTCCCCCAGGTCTCATGTGTTAAAAGTTTAGACCCAGCCTCAGATTATATTTCAAACAAAAATTGCATGCCCTTTTTTCAAAGATTTGTCTATTTTTAGGGAGAGAGAGAAAGAGAGCACGTAGAAGTGGGGTAAGGAGCAGAGGGAGAGAATCTTCAAGCAGAGTCTCTGGGAGGAGAACCTCATGTGGGGCTGGATCTCATGACTTATGAGATCATGAGATCATAACCTGAGCTGAAACCAAGAGTCAGATTCTCAGCCAACTGAGCCATCCAGGCACTCCCAAAATTACATTCTTGAAGACAAGCTATTATAATTAGACTTGATTGATTGATTGAAAAGGTACACTCCCTAGTGCAGAAGTGATTTTTTATATTAAGGAATAAATATTTAGGCAGTGCTTTCTATATGCCTTACGCTGAACGAGTAACTGGAGTAACAAAGACATTGTAACAGAAGCTGTGATGTTCCTCTCGTATCCCATGGTGATCACCAAGCATTCATTAGCTCTTTTCAAAGATATTAGCCACAGTTGGCAGTCACCAGGGGAGATTAATGAAATACAAGAGGACTGAATGTATCCCCAACCTGAGAACCACAACTGTCAACAATTCCCTAAGAGAGCTGCAAGCTCACACAGGAAGGACTATTGGATATTTTGATTTCTCTAGAATTTAATGTTGTTACAGAGTGGGTTTGCAGTTGAAGTGGGAATGTTCTGTCTTTATCTCAGGATGCATGATACCTGTCTTTTCATTTTAGGCCAAGATAAGACCAGAGGGATGTGTCATGTGCTGTTTAAAGTCTGATACCACCCTGCTGATCCCCAAGGTTAGCTTCTTTACCTGGGCTAGTTGGTTTGAAAACCCTGTCTTAGCTATTTGAGGGGCCATTTGGATCTTTTTCTGGCTGCTTTCTCAAGAGCAAGATTCCGGCAGAATGCAGAATGATCATGGCAGTTCAAACCCCAGACCTTGTGGTCTGGCTGCACAAAATGTGTAGGCACATGGAGCTCTGCTATGGGATATTTCTCAGATCTGTGATGTTTGCTTGCACTCTTTCTCACTGCACTGTATCCTTTACCTTTAAATAAAAGCCTTATGTGAATGTACTCTGTAGGATCTGGTGGAGCCTTTGAAATACCCAAACTTGGATTACAATATAAATGTTCCTCTATAGGAGGAGTCTTAGGAACCCAGTCTTAGAAAACCAAACTATCAAGTACACTTATGGGAAGAATGTCACTGGACAGCATGGCCTCATTCTTGTTCTCTACTGACATGGACACAGTGGATAAAATGGGAACATATCCTATCTCCTTGGGATAAAACAAATATTTTTAATACAGGCTCTTCCTATGGGGGTAAAGAGAATATTACATAATGATACTGAGAAGCTGATGTCACTAAAACCTGTGTATGATATATGAGGTATAATTGTGTCCATAAATTAAATAGGGCACAAAATGTAATAAATCATGTTCTCTACTTACCTCTCCTATCACTGAGGATGGGGGGTAAGAAAATATCTTTTTATTGAAAGGAATGAAATTGATCCCATAATTTAATTAATAGATGTTGTGTTAAACATTACTTTAATTGATGGGGCTGCCTGATGTAACAAAGAGTTATATTTATTAATAGAATTAAGTAGAAATAAAATATTTGTAGCTAGTGATTCCTGGGATTAGAAAAGAATTCAGGAGGGCCAATTTGAAGCCTCCACCTAATTCGATAACTATGAAAGATAATAGATCAGGAAAAAATGAAATGTGAACATGTCAACAACCATAACAAGATAATTGTCTAAACATGTAACCAGTAGTTTGTAGCAGAAAGCTCCAAGCGTCTTTATCTGTACAATATATGTAGCATGATATATCTGGTCTGTCTTGATTGCTTATTAAAAACAACCACAAGAACAAACCTGGACTTTATGGGTTTATGTGGCAGGGCTAACTGGATGATGGAGGATAGTCATGTAGCTGTATAAATGGGGGAATCTCAAATGGAATCAGATTAAATGGCCTTATTTGTGCCAGCATTTTCTCATACATTCTTCAAATCTCTCCTATTAATTTGAAACAAAAAAAGAATCCCAACAGAGGAGAAATATAAATTTGGGGAAATTGAATTCAGCAATTCCTTGATCCTTTAGGAAAAGAACATTTCATTAGTTTCTGGGGCTTGCTTCATCATTTGAATCCTTCATAAAGATTGGTGCTGGGTTAAATGTTTGCTTTCTGTTAACTCTGCTTTGATAATTTAGCCATTTGAGTTAGCACAAAACTGATATAAACCGTATCCTTTCAGAAAACCACTCAAGAAAAAAATTTAAAGTATATAAATATAATACAACTCAAATGGAAACATAATATCATGAAAATGAATTTTTAGGTTAAAATACACACAAGCACAAAAATGAACATTTTTTCATGCATATTTTAAGAAAATTTCAAGGAGGTGCTTATATATATCTCATTAACAATCTTAAAAAATAATAAGAAATTTATCCATTTTGAGTTTATCTTTATAGTGTATATGGATCTATGGAGTATTATGCCTCCATCAGAAAGGACGAATACCCAACTTTTGTAGCAACATGGACGGGACTGGGAGAGATTATGCTGAGTGAAATAAGTCAAGCAGAGAGAGTCAATTATCATATGGTTTCACTTATTTGTGGAGCATAATAAAAAGCATGGAGGACATGGGGAGTCAGAGAGAAAGGGGTTGAGGTAAATTGGAAGGGGAGGTGAGTCATGAGAGACTCTGGACTCTGAAAAACAATCTGAGGGGTTTGAAGTGGTGGGGGGGGGGGGGGTTGGGGGTACCAGGTGGTGGGTATTATAGAGGGCACGGATTGCATGGAGCACTGGGTGTGGTGAAAAAATAATGATACTGTTATGCTGAAAATAAATAAATTTAAAAAACTTTAGGGGCGCCTGGGTGGCTCAGTGGGTTACGCCGCTGCCTTCGGCTCAGGTCATGATCTCAGGGTCCTGGGATCGAGTCCCGCATCGGGCTCTCTGCTCAGCAGGGAGCCTGCTTCCTCCTCTCTCTCTCTGCCTGCCTCTCTGCCTACTTGTGGTCTCTCTCTGTCAAATAAATAAATAAAATCTTAAAAAAAAAACCAACTTTATATAAATAAATAAATAAATAGTAAATTTTTTTTTAAAAAGAAATTTATCCAGTAAACACAATAAAAAGAAAAATATAAAGCAATTTTAAGTAAGGTAAAATTAAAATCTTATAAATAAGAGTAAACGCATCCAATCAATTTTAAACTCATATACACGGACACACAGAAATACACACAAACACCATGCCTGATTGGCCAATAAAGTTCTAAGAGTGAAATTAAGGGTTGGTTTTACATTAGAAAATATATTAATGCAGGGTAGCATGTTATTAAGTTAGAAGACTACATGATCACATGAATAAATGCATCACAGATCTTACAGGTCTTTAATACATTCAACATCTATTTTATGAAAATAATTCTTAGAAAATGAGGGATGGAAGTGCATCTATAAAAAGAAGAAGTATTGAAGAAAGCAGAGAGAGAAAAAAAACAACACAGCCAACAAATAGTTGTAAAGAATTGAAAAGTTTACGTCCAAGATCAGAATGAGTCTAAGATGTCCATATTTGCCACTTCTTCTTAAATTATACAGATTTTCCTTCTTTTTCTTTTACTTATTTACTTCTTAAAAATTGAGATGTGATTGACATAGAGCAATGTATTAGTTTTAGGTGAATGAAACTGTGTTTCAACATCTGTATGAATTGCAAAATGATCACCACAATAAGCTTAGTTAACGTCCATCACCACATACAGTTTATAAATCTGTTGTTATATTGTGATGAGCCTTTTAAGATCTTCTCTCAGCAACTTTCTGACATACAGCATAGCAGTGTTACTGCTACACAGGTATTCCTGATTAGTACAGTAAAGTAAGAAAAAGAAGTTAAAAGGATGTGAAATAAAGAAGACTGCTATGCTTTATCAATAACAGGATAGTATTTGTTGGAAATTAAAAATAATCTAGAGAATATTAACATTTCTAAAAAGAGAACATTTTAGCAAGTTTGAAAACAGTGTCAAATATTAACTCACAGAATAAATCTAGGAGAAAGATGCAAATATTGAATAACATAAATGGACCTAAAAAGGTTTATCAGTGAAATAATTATAAATTATATGTATAATTCATATATTTAACTCATATATAATGATATAATTATGTCATGGCAAAAATACAATTTAAAATCACATTAAATTTTGGAGACAAACATGATGATGCTCATTAGGAAGTCTGATGCCCAAGCCTTGCCATGACTATTCCATTGTTGGTTCCGTTCTAGAGGAACCACTGAACATATGACAAAATTGTAAGCATGTTCTGTGAAGCACTAACTATAAAGATAACACATGTTTTTTAAAAGCTATTCTACCATAATGTAATGAATCCATAATTTATTTCTAAGTGGGATTCTGTACAACACAGTGAATATTATGGATGTACATGTATATAAATGGATAAATCTTATAAATATAATTTCACAAAAGTAATTGCAGAAAATAATGCTACATTTGGTGGAAACTATTTAATGTGCAAAGATGTACTAGATGATAATACATTTTTATATGGATTAAAATATGAATAGTAACATAAAGCATTCATAGGATGGAAATGCAGCAATTTCAGATAATGATTACCTTTTAGGAAGGTAAGGGAAAAGTAGAACTGGAGGGTGGCATAGTTTTACTAATATTTGTGTTATTTGGGGTGCCTGAGTGGCTCAGTTGATTGGGCTTCTGACTCTTGGTTTTGTCTCAGGTCATGATCTCAGGGTTGTGAGATAGAACCCCTTGTCGCTCGTGGCTGAGCATGGAGCCTGTTTGGGATTATCTCTCTCCCTCTCCCTCTGCACTCCCACCACTTCCCGGCCCCCATGGTCTCTCAAAAAAGAGTGTTATTTAATTACTTAAATTCATTTTAGTGAAGAGTATGTTTTGCATCTGTCATACCATATTTTGATTTTTCATTTTCTTTGGAATAATTTATGATGAAAAGAAAAAAATCTTTCTGAATTTATGACTGGAAATTAAAAGCTTCTTAATTTGTTCTTATGGAGACATAGATTGAAAATATTGATCTAATTGTTAACCTATGCCTGGGAATTTTCTCTTACTAGAGTTTTATGTTGTTTTTCCCTTCTTTTGAAAATTAGATTTTATTGTTTTAGCTCAAAATAACTTATAACTCCACAACATAAAAGTAACCAAAATAATCATATATGTGTAGTACATATTTCTATATTTAGGATGAATAAAGCCAAAGGTAATGAATCTTTCATTGTTTTCTCTGAGTCTTATGGTGGAAAAATAAGAGAACTGAGTGGTTGAAATCAAATATTTAAAAAAATGATTGCATTGTTTTTCTTCTTAGAGCATCTTACTATAGACATTGAGCTATGTGGATGGGCTAGAATGAATTAAAAAAAAATACCTAGCCACAAATTCTTAATATTAGCTTATACTATGTTTCTGCCTAACCCATCATTTTTGTATATTTAGTAAGCATTACTTTTCCTGAGAAGAAGCACAAAACAACAAAAAAGTATATATTGCTGAATTATCAAACAGCATACCCCTCGGCGAACAATTTCTGTCTTCTTATTGCTGAGATTTCTTCCAGCTTTGTGAGTTCTTGCTCCTCCTCTGACTTTGTTGTGTACTTTACCCTTTGATACCCTGTGGTACTCCAATAGTGTTTTTGTTAATGCACTTATTTAATTAGTTTCTTGTAACTCTTTTCCATGTTCCTCTAACAAAAGGAAATCTGTCTACTGATAAATTCCATAGTGCACACAATAGTACCTAGCACATGGTTTGTGCCCCCAATATATTTGTTGAATTAAAAAATTGAATAATTCTGAATATTATCAGCACAATTAATGCATTAATGAAGTTATAGTTATCAACGATGGACATTCATGTGCCCACCGAGTATAACATTGTCTGGAAGTAAGCAGTTGCTGTCATGAACAAATTTACAGGAAATTAAGAAGGTAAGCCCTGGAGATTAGGAAGACCACCTTAAGCAGCACTGATAATTTAAAATATGGGAATAAAATTCTCATTTCAAAATTCATCAAAATACAAATGATATGCAACCTCGACAAGACAGAGTTTACTCTTTATCTCAGTGCTGAAAACTAAGCTCAGAAATTTAATTTGTGATACTGCATTATAACAGTAGTTGAATACATGACTTTGCCTTATGTGACAGTAAACATATTGATAAGAAAATAATGTATATCCGACAATTAGAATAAGCACATCTGAAGTACTGAGGGGACCGAAAAAATACTAGACTGAGACTTCCAGTATCTTTAAAACATTTTCCTATATTTCTGCTCTCTAAAAAAGCTTTTTCTTCTCGACAAAGTTAATTTTTTTTTCTTTGCCCTACACATTACTGTTTTATATTGTTAATCAGAATATAAACTCAACCTAGCCAGGTGGTGCAATGGAAATTAATGTGAGAAGAGAGGAATTATACTCAAATAGAATTCCAAAGACTTACAAATTAAATAAATGGGCATTTGGGAAATCATAGAGGGAGTTGATTTTAAGATGCTTGGCCAAAAAAATTAAAATAAGTTTACTTAAATGGAACATACATAAATCTGAACTATATAATGGGCTTTCGTGATAGGCCAGAAAGCCACTGATGCAATACAGAGGAGGAAGAACGGCATTTCAGTAAGGACTTCCATTCACTCACACCTTTGTGAACTCTTCCACATAGTCCTAGTGATTTTCCTTCATTCATGACATTAGATACCAAGATCTTTTTTTAAAGTTTTTTATTTTAAATCTAGTGTACTTAGCATACAGTGTTACATTAATTTCAGGAGTATAATACAGTGATCCTATAATTCTATGAACTACTCAGTGCTCATCATGATAAGTGCAGTCTTTAAGGGTTTGTTCTCTGTGAAATACTAGGATCTTTTTTTTTCCTGTTTTTAGAGATTTTATTTATTTATTCGACAGAAAGCAAGCGAGAAAGAGAGAGCACAAGTAGCAGAGTGGCTGACAGAGGGAGAAGCAGACTCTCTGCCAAGGAAGGAGCCTGATGTAAGGTTTGGTCCCAGGACCCTGGGATCATGACCTGCGCCAAAGGCAGGCACTTAACCAACTGAGCCACCCAGGTGCCCCATGAAATACTAAGATCTTATAACAACAATCACTTCTGTATGATTTTATGGGATTTGGAGTGCTAGTTGGAAGAGCTAGAGATGAAATGGTGTCATTAATATCAACAAGGATAAGGGAGGCTCAAGTCAATAAACCAAATCATCAAATGCCATCAGAAACTAGGACTATTTATCAAAATGAGCATCGAGGTGGCATAGAAATTAGCTCAAAGGTAATAGTCTAACCGAATGCTTTTTATTGCTTAGTAGGTAAATGAATTACCTGTATATAATGTTAAAATGTAGATTCAGAGCGAACAGGTCTACATTTCTGATGCATTTCTGAGATTTTGCATTTCTAATAGGTGATGCTCATTTGCTTATCTGTAGGACTACAGATTCACATATCATGGGTCTCACCCACAGAGGTCTCTTTCTGAAGTTAATGAATCATAGTTTCTGAGAAAAAATATTGATAGCAGGCCCTGAAAGTATTGTTTAATGTTATAATGAAACTTAAACAGCCACTTATCAGGTCCAATAAACAAAATCTAACATTATTCTGTATCCTAATGCTAACATGTACAGCTTCATATTCAGTGGTCCTGACTTCATCCAGTTTCCAGAACTAATCAGTTTATGGAGCATTAGTATCTTAAATAAAAGGATAGCAAAGTCCCTGGTATAATCTCCCAAGTTTATAGAATACATTCTCCTGGTCTCCTTTAATGATATCCAATGCTCATTTACTGTGGAAAGAGAAATCTCCAACTTTTAGAGACTACTATATCTCTGTTTATGTGGGCTTAATCTCTGAGGACCGAGAAGCATAGTCCAGTATTCACAGTGAGGGCCAGGCATGTAGGTGATTAATGTATTTTTATCTGGATTGACTTCACAGTAGGTCCACTGGGTCCCAGAACTCATCATGCAGTTATTTCCCTGGTTCCTGAGTCTAAGATTAGAATTGCTATCCTCAGCAACAGGAACGATTCCCACTATGCTTTTCTAACCTATAAAGTAAGAACTATCATTGTAGAAGACCCAACTGAAAGCCATTTCACCCCCACATACTTCCCAGCCAAATAGCACATCAAAAGCAAGTTTGGGGTAAGTACGAATACCCAACTTTTGTATCAACATGGACAGGACTGGAAGAGATTATGCTGAGTGAAATAAGTCAAGCAGAAGAGAGCCACTTATCATATGGTTTCACTTACTTATGAAGAATAAGGAATAACACGGAAGACACTGGGAGAGGGAAAGGAGAAGTGAGTTGGGGGAAATCGGAGCGGGAGACAAACCATAAGAAACTGTGGACTCAGAGAAACAAACTAAGGGTTTTGGAGGGGGGTGGAGGGGTGAGCCTGGTGGTGGGCATTATGGAGGAGACGTATTGCATGGAGCACTGGATGTGGTGCATAAACAATTAATTTTGGAACACTGAAAAGAAAAATTAAATTAAATTTAAAACAAGCAAGTTTGAATCCTTGGGGAAACAGCAGAGAGCAGAGCCACAATCAAGTGTTTGAAATCAAGCTTTCAGTTGATATTGTACCAAAACATGCTGAAAGGTCTTATAAAATGACATAGTGTTATTATGTATGTAATTGGATGGTGAATTTAATTGAAACTGCTAATTCTAGATGTCATATGTTTGCTAGAATAAATTAATACAGGTTTGGCACTGATTTGCAGCTATTGGCATGAAGTAACTTTTCTCCATGCTAATTAGATATATGAAATCAAGCAGCTTTCACTAGGAACAGTAGTATGACTACCATTTTCCCCCAAAGGGAGTCCAACTTCAACCTTTTTTGCTTTCAACTTGTATAAAGATTTTGTTATGTTAAGACAAGAAATCTGGACAGCACGAAGTAGCAAAGACCCTGAATGTCTTGTTAAGATTCTTGTGTAACTGGGGGCACCTGGGTCGAAAATCAAGGTCAGGCAGCAGATTCCTGATTTTGGCTCAGGTCATAGTGCCAGGGTTGTGAAATCAAGTCCTGCATTGGGCTCTGCACTCAGCTAGGAGTCTGCTTGTCCCTCTCCCTCTGCTCCTCTCCCTGCTTGTGCTCTCTTCCCCTCTCTCAAATAAATAAATAATAATATCTTTAAAAAAAAAAAAAGATTCATGTGTAACTGATGGCAAAGAGATATTTCACCAAAACAGTTTGTCACACCAGTGAGGGATCTGAGAGTCCAAACCTCTAAGGACAAGATATTGAAAAACTGAAGGAAAAGTTACTCTACTTTTAGCACTTCACCACTAAAGATAAGAAATAGCCTTTGATGGGTCACACAATTATTTGTGTGTGTGTGTGTGTGTGTGTGTGTGTGTATGTGTGTGTATTTACTTCATGGTTATTCCCTAAACCCAGTTGATGCATACAAACAGCACACCAAAAATTAAAAGTCCAAAATCTAATATATAAAAATCCATAAATAATTTGTGGATACCAGAAAGAAATGGATCATTGTGACATTAATACCTACTTAGTAATGGGACTGAATGACCACAGAGAAAGATAACTTCCCCAAAAGTCAACCATGTAGGCCATGAATCTAATTTTCAAATTCACCCAGGAAGAGAAATAGATTAAGGTTAAAATGGACCTCTACTGATTCTTGGTCTGTTACAATGCTCTGGCTAAATTGGCAAAGATTATTAAGAAGCAAAATTGGAGGATGCTTGAAAACAAATTTTGAGGAAGCTTTTGTGAGAGAACATCTTCAAGTACCCCAGATCCAAAGGATATCGTTTCTTATGTGAATGCCACAGAAGTCTTCCATAGCAGAAAGTCTCCTTAATAACCAGAATGCACAGTAACCAATTCTGTACCTGTCAAGCATCTATCTTCCAAGAGTATCCAGTGATTATTTTGGGGACTCACAAACAAAACTATTAATGTGTCAAGGATAGAGATCATGCAAGAGTTTAATAATGTGGAGTCTAGGGGCACCTGGGTGGCTCAGTGGGTTAAAGCCACTGCCTTCTGCTCAGGTTATGATCCCAGTGTCCTGGGATTGAGCCCCGCATTGGGCTCTCTGCTCAGCAAGGAGCCTGCTTCCTCCTCTCTCTCTGCCTGCTTCTCTGCCTACTTGTGATTTGTCAAATAAATAAATAAATTAACTCTTTAAAAAATTAATGTGGAGTCCCTTTATGAGTCTAACCTGCTGCCACCAGTACTGAATGCTTGATTTGCCTGTGAAGCATCTTTGCCTCAAGTTTCAATATGTTACCTCACCAGGAAAAGACTAGCCAATTATCTCTTGGAGTAATATTTATAATGGACTCCATTATAGGCAGAACTCTTCAGTTACACTCACAATTACATACACACCAAATAGAATTTATCAGCTCGTGACACTGAAAATTCTGTGGATAAACCTAATGTTAAGTATATCTGATTCCAAGTGCTCATGCAGTGTCATGAGATATTTATATATTTTTCTTTCACAGTTCTTTATTGATTTTATTGATTTCACTTTCAGTCATCTCTTCTTTAGCGAGAACTAAAAATGCTCAGTGCAACTTACATAGCATTTAAAGTTGAAGATCACTGAGACAGTTCTTCTATTGCATCAATGTTTTATGATTTTTTGTTTGTCTGTTTGTTTTTAATGGCTGAATTTTCTTGCTTGTGTCATGTTTCTACCCCAGAGTAAAATTCTATCCAGAAAAATGTGATTCCTTGATGGGCAAGCCTGAGAGGATACATCATTATAAGAGAGAATATGTAGTCAACTGATTGGTAAGCCTGACAAAACCACTGCTGTTGGGGAAGAACAGTTATATAATGAAAAAACAATCAGCCAAAAAATGGAATTGCAAACATTAGAAATAGAGGAAGTAATTATTGGTCCATACTGGTACAGAAACTTATTTTCTGTTTAGATTTGCATCCTCAATCTGCTTTGCCTCAGAAATGACTTCAAGCTTACTAGAAGCCTTAGGTAATGTTCTCATATTTTATATAACATTGCTTTTGGGTTAGATATCCAGTTAAATGAAAGTAATTGAAGTAATAAATCAATGAAGAAGACAAGGATACTATCAATCACTCTCATCCAAAGTAGCTAACCTCATAGTACAGAAATTGCCCATTTGGATATGATCCCTAGTGAGTTTAGGATGCAGTCCTGTAAGATGCAGTTTAAGAGTTGAACCAATGATCAGTGTATGGTTGTATCTTGCTTGCCAGCTGGAATGTGAGAGCTTGGGAAACTAAGGGTATAGTTGCAGTTGGTACCAATAATGATTATACCTAATGACCACATGATATTTTGTTTCTTCTCTGTTTTATCTCTGTTGATTTAAGTCACGGATCAGCAAACTATATCTCCAGGGCCAAATCCAGCCATCTGCTTTTTTTGTAAATAAAATTTTATTGGAGCTCTGCCACACTCATTCATTTACATATTGACTGCTTTTTGCCCCACTACAACCCTGTTAAGTGGTTGTGACAGAGACTATATGGCCTGCAAAGCCTAGCATGTTTACTATCTGAATATTTACAGAATAATTTTGCCAGACCCTGATTCAAATATTTATATAGTGAAAGAATGAGTGTACCCCATGAATCTTTAATTATTCCATTAAGGTGGAATCCAGGAATACCAGATAGACTTTCCGGACATGATCAAAAAGGATTATATTTTTTTCCGTGGTAACTAACTAAATGTCAAGGACAATGAAAATTTTAATTACACACTAGGGACCAGAAAAGGTACTGAGAAAATGCAGGGAACCTGGGGCACCTGGGTGGCTCAGTGGGTTAAGCCGCTGCCTTCGGCTCAGGTCATGATCTCAGGGTCCTGGGATTGAGCCCCGCATCGGGCTCTCTGCTCAGCAGGGAGGCTGCTTCCTCCTCTCTCTCTGCCTGCCTCTCAGCCTGCTTGTCATCTCTCTCTGTCAAATAAATAAATAAAATCTTTAAAAACAAAATCCAGGGAACCTCAAATGGAGATTAGCAAAGATCAGTAGTAGAGTTTAATTGAAGGTAACTGCAGTTATATAGAGGAGGGCTTCCGAAATCTCAGATATGCACAAATCATGGAAAGGGAAAATTCACAAGAGCATAACACACCATTGATGTGAGAAGTAGGCCAAAACAAAGTGTATATGGAGTAGGCATGGAGGAGGAAAGTCGTAAGTCTCAGCTACATGCTGCTTTCTCAATAGGATGAAAACTATGTCTATCTATGGTTCATCATCAATGTTCCTTTTAAGAAAAATACTAACAAAATTATTTTTCTCTTTCCTGACCTCACAAGGCCATAATACCACTAAGGGAAACATGGATAACTCCTATACCAGAAGACTTCTTCTGCATCCTGCCTGGGAAAGATTTTTTTGGGTTTCTGTTGTTGTTATTGGTTATGCCTAGAAATTTGTATTATATTCAAGTTTGGCATTTTTAGAATTCTATCAGTGAAAATAGAGTATGGGTCTGTGAATCAAGAAGCCAGTAGGTGGATTCTGATAGCAATAACATATTTTAGTAAACTCTATCTTCTTCCCTCCTGATAATCATTTAATTTTTGTGAACTGCTTGTCCCCTGTGTTCACTAGCTTGTCTCCCTACTCACTCTGCACCCCCATCCCCAGGCTTATTTTTTATAAGAAGAACTCAACTTATGTTAGGTGACCTGAAGTAAAGCAAGGATCAAAATCATTTAGTGGTGTGTCCTAGAAAATAGCCCATACATTCTTTTCCCCCCCCAGCTATCAAAGATTTTTATTTAACTCATTAATTAAGCAGGAATCCAGTGAAATTTTTAAAGGAGAGGGGAAAAGCTAACAGTAGTTCAAAGGCTAATCCAAAGAGCAGACACAGATACAGACAATTAGGAATGCTAAAATCAACTAACTAATACACACAAAACTGACCAATATCCACAGAACAAAATCAATTGCATGTCCCTTGGACAAAATTAATTTACATCTCTATTGACAAGAATAATTTTCAATCCGGCCAATTTTATTTAATTTACAAAGTTGTGAAGTGGCTCAAAAACAATAAAAAGCAAATATTAATTTATAGTCAGATTAACTCAGAAGATATACTAGACAGTGCCTAATATTCCACTGACAATGCCACCAGCAAGCCTTTGTCCACTTTAACATCCTTCACAATTTTTCCTGACCTTTCATAAGGAGAGAAAAACTGGCTTGAGCTATGTAAGTCCACATTTAACCTGCACATTCTTATTGGAAAGGTCTACAGAGCTAAACTGCTCCTTGCCTTTAATGAGAGTTTGTTATCCAGATTTTCCTGCAAACTTGTGAACTTTACACTTTCACTATAGTATCTATTTATCCTTTACACTTTTTTAATTTGGAAATTAGCATGATTTAATTTCTGATACTTATAACCCTAACTGAGCCATAAAAATATATGTACAAATCAGACAGTGCCCTTGTCTTTAAAGAGGTCACATTCCAGTTGTGGAATAGATACTTAAATTCTATCATACCATTAATTTATAATTTTACCAAGTAATTAAAACCTAATAACTGGGGAATATTTATATATGTATCCATTCAAGGGCACGGCTAAATTACACCTTCATTATTTAGTTAAGAACGTCAGTTTGCTTACTTTAGGCTAGGTTGCCAACCACTGCGATAAGCACTAAAATTTAAATGTAAAAATAAATAAATAAATAATAAATAAATAAATAAATATCAATTACCTCTATCTTTAAAATGTTTATATCATGAAAAACAGAGATGTGATTCAACATTCACATTGAAGTGATAAATGCTATGAGACCATAACACTACTATTGAGGTACAGAAGGTAACATATGTCCGCGAGAAGGGAGAAGAAGGATTTTCTAAGAAAGATTTTGATCTTGTTTCCAAACAATGCTTAAAGTACAGCTAGACAGAAAGGCAGGAAGCCTGACAGTCCAAGACAAAAGAGTTTTATTATTAAAGAATTTGATTAAATTAGATAATTAAAAACAGGCTGGAAGGCATTAAGCCTGCTCTTATTACTCCTAACAGACATGTTCATATTTAAAAATTTAAAAGAATCTTTCAAAAGTGATGTCTGAAAATTCATTTCCTGAATTACATTTTATGAATTCTAAATTTATTTTTTTCATTATCAACTAAGTTGCTCTGTAATATGAGAGACTCCTTGTTTTTAGGTAAGGGCATGACTAAATTATACACACACACACAGGTGACCCCAGAACAACACAGACATTTAGTGCCAACACGTGCACAATCAAAAATTCACACAAAACTTTTGACTCCCCAAAATCTTGATCACTAACAGCCTACTATTGATCAGAAGCCTTACCAATAAAAGAAACAATTGACACATATTGTATATGTTATATGTATTACAGACTGTACTCTTATAATAAAAGAAGAAAATGCTGTTAAGAAAATCTAAGGAAGAGAAAATACATTTTATCTAAGGAAGAGAAAATACATTTATCTAAGGAAGAGAAAATACATTTACAGAACTAAGCTGTATTTTATTGAAAAAAATCTGTGTATAAATGGACCTGCTCAGTCTAAACCTGTGTTGATCAAAGGTCAACTATGTATTAAACTGGGAGATAAATAGCCATTTATTGTAATCCAGTTGTGTCAATCATGTAGAAGAAGTTCAATCTAAAAGTTGTAGGTTAATTGGTAGCATAAATTATTGATACTGTAATCAAATGTTTCTTTTCTTATTCTTTATTTACTTAAAAGCAAACCTTCATTGCTTTTTGTTGCATATTCATATCTTTTGAGTATTTCTGTTGAATAATTATGTGCTACATTTTATGTTTTATTCAATATATCTGCTAAGACTGAAAGAGATTTTTACAGTCTTCTGTCAAATTTATATGTTTGAGATCTGACTCTTCTTTATGCATTGTATTGTTGTGAACATTAATAAAGGAGGTCTGTATAGGAATTACTTGTAAAAAGTAAATTTTTCTTAAAATGCCATTTTATCTAGTCCTTTTGAAATCATGACTGTTTGGTATTTTTGTCTTTTGAAGGAGGTGGCTTTTCATATTTTTGATAGAATTAGGAATTTAAATTTTCCTAATCATTTTGAGTTTCCATTATAAGCTCTGTTAATGGCTAATGAGTTGCCTGTTTATCTAACAATTTCAATCTATGGAAGTTGCAATCATCATAGGAAATTTGATTATTTTTGTTCTACACCAGGAAACTAAGGTGATAAAGAAGCATTTATAAGTATTATAAGATTTTTAAAGTCCTTCACTTATTTAAGGAATTATTTTTGAGTGTCTATTTTTAGCTTTACAATTTAAAGCCCATTATTAGCAATTGTGAACTAAATTGGATCACTTGATGAAATGAGAAGCTCCTTGATATTTCTATACCATTCCTTAGGAGAGTAGCTGAATCAAAGTAAGCACTTAGTAAATACCTACCAAACCTTCAGTTGAATAATGGGAATGTTTCTCTCCATTTATACTGCTTAAAACCTCAGTGAACCCCAGCTCTCAGTTGATTATTCATTGTTTCATGTTAATATAGAAAGAAGATGAAAATTACCTTCCTGCTGGCAGCATCTTCTCAGTTGATTCTATATTACTAATTAATGTTCTTGGTTTGAAGGATCATTGCTTCTTTTGCTCACTATCATCTACCCACAAGTGTGTATTATCTTTTATTTGACTTGTAACTTAAAGCAAAGAGAACAAAAAACACAGAAGCTCATCTAATTTCCACAGTCTTAAATGTCTTTAGCTAAAAGAGTCTATCTTCTTTGTAAAATTTAGTGTCTACATGAACCAATACTTTGGACTATTGATTATTTACTTCCATTTGGTGATCAGGGCTGAGTTTCATTTTCTCTTGTACTATGAAAAGGTCATGCATATTATGACAGCTTGAATGTAAACTATTTCTCTAGCTAGCAACGTGGAGTGATTATGCTAAAGAAATAGACAATTTTGGATGTATTCTTGGAAAATAAAGTGCATTTAAATTTCACATGTGATTTATCATCCATTAACTTGAACATTGAATTTTTAGAGAAGACAGTTTGCTAATGGGATAATAAAGCTTTCTACATTAGTTTTGCCAACATCAATATAAAGACATTTTAAATAATATCAATCAACTTCTTGGGACCTTTTTTTTTTTTTTTTTTTTTTTAGGTCAAATGATCTATTGTCTTTATTCTTTTTTTTCTTTTCTTAAATGTCATTTTTTTTTCAATGTTCCAAAATTCATTGTTTTGCGAGACATTTTTAAGGGAGAAGTGCTCTAGCATGATTCATTAGCCAAGCTGTTTTTCTCCACTTCCTGTGGGGCTGTAGGACATGACTGTGAAGGTATGGTGCCACCTACCACTTAGCACAGATTTCACAAGGAATCTCCGGTGAAGAGTACTCATTATAGTAATGCACTGTGCACCCTGCACTACTGCTAGTTACAGTGAGAGGTGGCCCCTCATTATATGCATGTGTATATGCCCGTAAAGTAGATGTATTTATTTATGTATATAAAATAGCACTAAACAAAGTATCATGTACATACATACATATTACTCTATTGATTGATTTTCGGCATAATCTAATTTTTCATCCTTGTTAACCTTCCAATTTTGAGAATTCAGCTAGTATTATTTGTTCACTATTCCACTTGGTATTTCTCCCAAGGAAGAAAAGCAGTCAGTCCTGCTATGCCTTGAAAATCTACCGTTATTTTTCCACAATTGAAGGCACTTATGTCATAGCCATCTTGGAGAATTCATTTGTCTCCCACAGAGGCATGCACACAATATTAATTTACCTAAGAGTAAAGTTTGCAGCATGTCATTGACTCCCCTTGGGATTTAAGCCTGCCACTACATTCGCTATGATTGTTGTGGTGAGATCAAGATCCCCTGAAATAATTTCTCCTAGCTTCAAAGCTCTTCTATCACTCAAAAATATACAGGGGAAGGAAAAACAAAGAGACAAACAAAACCCCAAACACACTATTCTGGATTGTTTTGAAGCATTAAGTTGATGAATTGATACCACAATAGCTCTCATTAAGTAGAAATACATCCTTCTTAATGGTCAAAAACATGACTGAAATTTAATAAAAGTTTTACAAGAACAGTAGACTGTAAGGAGCCTGCTTGGGCATTTTTTTTTTCATCTTATTACTTCCTTTAAAGAATTGTTTGTTGAAAACCTCACCACATATGAGATAATTGAACACTGAAGGCATTGACTTCAGTTTAGATGTTGCTTGGCATTTCTGTCTGTGGCACACAGTGAATTACAAACAAGTAGAGGCTTATTTGAACTTATTCCCAAGGACTTATAAACATGGTTGTTTCACAAATAAACTTTTCCTAACAAGTCACGATGAGGGATGAGCCTATGAAGATGGCAATTGTTGAAAAACAGTTTGTTTTGAGTCCTAGGTAGAATGAACAACTGAGGAAGAATAAAGAGCTCTCATACACATGACAGACCAGACTTTCTCTTTAAGCATAAATATGGGAATGGAGGTATAGGTGCTAATCATTGGCTTATTTTACAAAAAATAATTACTTCACAAAGCAACATAACAAAACTAAAATTAATTCTATTTTAGTGATTAAAGGTATACTGGGTGAGACTATCAATGTAATTTGTAAACTGACCCTAGAACTATCTGGATACAACTTCTTGCTATATTATTTATTAGTGATATGCTAACACTGTATTTTTCCATCTTTGAAAGGAATGAAGAATAAAATCTACATTTTATGGTTCCTATGAATAATACACAAAGAGAGACAGAGATAGAGACAGAGAAACAGGAGAGGAGGGAGGAGAGAAAGAGGGAAAAGGAGAGAGAGAGAAAGATTATGGCATAATACTAGCAGTAGCTGAATTACAATTATATTTGTTGTTGAGTATTTCACTAAAATTTGACACTGTAACTGCCATTATAATAAATTTAATATGGCAATGAATGGGAGTAATTACATGAAATTATCTAATAATATTCTTCATGTGTTATAAATGTTTAATATATATTTTTGTCGTGAGTCGGTATATTTTAATTTCATTTCCCTTTATGTTTAATAAATATGTACTACATATAAAATGCATAACATATGTATTTTTTTCACTAATTGTTGCTATTTAGGAGTTTTCGTCCTTGTACTTGGGGATGTGTTCTATTTTGCTGGAGATATATCTATTATTTTACTACCATTGAGCAATAGGGTTGTGACCAATAGTCATATTTTCCTGTTTCTCCTTAACAGTCATTTAAAGAACTGCTCCTCACTCAGAAGTAAACGTTTAGGATCCTCAGTCATTTTGTTTCTTTCCCCGTATGTGATATTAAGAGAGGACATTCAAGAATGTGTCTTCTGTCTAGTATAGATAGAAACGAGCAGGTGTGCAAAAGTTAAGTCTTCTGCCCCAATGCTTTGCTCCAGAATTGATATCTCTTTTCCTGGCCAAGTGGCTCTAAGTATATTGTGTAGGGGTATGCACCTTTCATTGTGGTTAAATGGGATATGGGTAATGGTGAAAAATTATGTAATGCTGTTTCAATTCCTGTGTTCTGTATATGTGTGTGGTATATACAAAACTTGAATATATACATATTCAAGTATATAGTTAGAGGATATTCAATATATAGTTAGAGGACTTGAATATATACACCATCTAAATTTTCACAAGCCTTTTGAAATTACAATCATATTAATATTATGTGTAATAAAATAGAATTAGCAATGTAGAACTATGGGAATATATTCACAGGCTATTTTGGTCATTATATGCCTATGAGGAGGGAAAAATTGTCTATTTAATAGGAAGATACTATATTATCATAAAATTTAAAACACAACCCATATAAAGCATTGTTGCAAAACTGCTTTTCATTTTTTGCAAATTTTCAAACTATACCAATGTTTAAAGAACAGTACAATGATCATATCTATATTCTTCACCTAGCTTTAGCTTCAACTTCTTTTACTATCTAGTCAAAACTCTCTCTCCCCCTCTTCCATTTGTCTGGAGGTTTTCTTACCTGTGTTCTCACTTTGGGGGCTACCGGTCACCTCCTGTCTTTTTTGTGCAGCTTCTACCTAACTTTCTACTCGGCTCTGGACCTTGCTAGAGTGGAAATGTGAATGTATTTCTGGTATGCATATGTAATTTTAAATTCACTGTTTTCTCTTTCTTCTGGTTATACTATAGGTAAAGAATAGACATTGCTTTATTTGATCTTAATCTGTGCTGAAATTTGTCTTAAGAGTTTGTCACTGTCCTTTAGGAAACTAGCTGATATGCCTCTTTCTCTCTCATGTTATTTTTATCTATATCCAAGGTCGTCTTCTCAATCAAATCATTTACCTTAACTGTAAAGAGTATTTAAGCTACAAAAAAAAAAAAAATCCCTCTAAGGGCCTCTTATACTCCCCCAGTTTTCCTCTCATTTTCTCCTGTCATTTACAGCCAAATTTCTCATTTTCTTAATTTTCTTTCATGTCTTATTCTAACTTCCTTTGGCTATATCTCAACTTAGTCTACAGAAGTAGCTCATGCTCATTTTTCAGTACCTTCCATTTTGCATAAATTTTGTTCCCTTGCTTTTCAGCACAGCTCAGTACTTTCAGTGACCCTATCACTGTTAAAGTGAATAAAAAAAAAAAAAAAACTTTTGTGAAACAACTGTCTTTTATTGTAATTCCTACCTTCTTGCCCATACCTTCTGTATCTCCATTGGTGGTTTATTATCCCCCATCTAGCTTCTAAATTTATAGTTAATTATGGTTTCATTTTAGATCCTCCTGTCTCCTCATACCATACAGTTTTTTAGAAGATGACAATTGCCTAAACTTCTGATCACTTCTTTCCCAGAATTTACTCATAGTTAACATTTAGGATAAAATTCACCCTTCCCAGATCCCTCAGAATATTTAATAGTATTTCATTCTTTGCTTATTTTAATCAAATCTTTATTACCATATTCTACTCACCCTAAAATTCATTTTTTTCCAGTGTTCCCTATTGAGTACATAATTCTCCCAATATTTTTCAAGCTAGAAGCACCAAAGGTGTCCATAATAGCATTCATATTTTTCACAGCACTATGCAGTCCTTCACCAAATCCTATGATATTAGCATATTAGGTGTCTCTCAAATTCAAAAAGTTTCTGTTTATTTAATTCCCACCACTGTATCTCAATGATCATAATCTCTTCTCTGGACTCTCATACCACTGTCCTAATTGATTTCCTCACATGCAGTCTTGCATTCTTCTAATTTGTTTTTAGCATTGCTATCAGAATATTTTTTGTATTTAAATCTGATTGCCATCCCCTCACAACAAGATTATACAAATGAAAAGCTGATTATTTAATTTTGGCTAAAGATGATACTCTGTGGTGACCTTCAAGCCTCTGCTTGATTTGACCTCCCTCTCTTTAACCCCATTTCCCAATAGTTACTTTCTCTTTTTTCTTAAGTCCAGTTGGACTGATTTTCAGTTTCTAGATTTTTCCATATTTGATATTTTCATAATCAAATTTCCAAATTTCCGGTTTGATGTTTCCATAATCAAATTTTCAAATTCCCATATATGATAGCTTACATGAGGAAAAACAACATTATAGTATCTATATTGTGTGTGAACTCTTTCACAGTAGAATAAGGTAGATTAAGGTGAACTTTTTTTCAGATTACAGAGTAAAAGAGAGAGTGTATATAAATGCACAATTCCAAAGTATAGTTTATAAAGTAGGCAGTTATTAGACACCTACTTGATTGCATAACTGATTCTCTGCTTATGGTTCTCCAAGTCTGTTAATGCAGTGACTATGGATCTCACTCAAGCCAGCTAAATAATACTTTGTTTCCATCTCTAAGTATCAAGTTCCAAAGGCTAGAGTGCACAACATAATACTGTGTCTCAGGGCATCCTGGAAATTTATGATGCATGCTTTTATTTTACAAAGTCTTAATTCAGAAGAGCAGAAGGTAAAACTGTGTGACCATTAACATATCTTTGTGTTTTCCCAGAAACTGGCAGATTGATCCACATCCAGTACTTAATCCCAATGCATATTCTGAGAAATTAATAAATACCATTACACAATTAAATTATTCTCACATACTGAAATCTCAACTCAATAACCTTGATGGCATGGCTAAATATGAAACTTATAGCCCTTAAAAGAAGTAGACACTCTTCCTTGTTCCCAGTTCTCCTCTAGAAGCACGATAATATATTGTAATTTACCTAAAATTTCCATATTACTATACTATTTAAAATGTATCATAACTTTTGGAAGACTAGTAAAAATATTGTGGAACAACCTAGAGGTAAACTGCACAACCAGTGGTAAATCTGAAGAGGTCTAGTTAACAGCTAAGACAGGATACAGGTTTTAGATCACCTCAGTGATGGAAATGGATTACAGAAATGACTTTGGGTAACTCTGAACATTTGTTTTCCTTCTATAGATTAGGCAGTTGGAGGAAATCAGTTTGTAGTCCGTGTGTTATGTTTCAGTAAGGAAGGAACAAGACAATAATTGACACTCCACAGACATATTTAGTTCTCAATGTTGCTTCATAAGCTTCAATCATAAAGTGTACTCATATGAACTTTCAATGACACAACGTGACCTCCCCAAATGCAGGCCCAGAAAGCCACCCACGATCAGTGATTCCTGTCACAACACAGCTCGGCTTCACTAGATGCATGTGGAATGGATGACAGCAAGATGTTCAGCAGCTGCAGGTCCTGAACAGACGGGCAATGGCTCTAGGTTGGCCTAGAGAAATTCTTTTAAGGATGAGTTCTTTTAAGGTTATGCCAAAAGGAACCATCATGACTTCACATAGGTGGAAATAATAATGGACCAACTAAGATAGCTCTTAAAAATTAGATAGGAAGTATGACTAGACTAAATGTCAGTCAGATCTGTAAAACTGAGACAGCATTTGTTTGCAGAAGAACAGCCTTCAGTCATTAATCTGTTTTTTTCAGGCATGTCCATGTACATAGATAATTTTTATTTTGAATATTAAAAATTGCTATTGATTTTGAGATATTTTTGCTTTCACTTTTAGAGGTTTACTTGCTGTTGAACTGAAGTACATAAGCCCTAAATTTGTTTTAGACAAAAATATCCAGTGTTCCTGCAGACAATCTTTTTTTTTTTTTTAAAGATTTTATTTATTTATTTGACAGAGACAAATCACAAGTAGATGGAAAGGCAGGCAGAGAGAGAGAGAGGAAAGCAGGCTCCCTGCTGAGCAGAGAGCCCGACGCGGGACTCGATCCCAGGACCCTGAGATCATGACCTGAGCCGAAGGCAGTGGCTTAACCCACTGAGCCACCCAGGCGCCCTCCTGCAGACAATCTTAAAACAGTAACCTTTTAGTATATTTTTGTGATTAATTTTGTAATGATAAGACTCTCTTTACCTGACAGTTACAGTTTATCTTTTCAGTAAATGCTTTTTCCCTTTTGGAAAATTGACAAGGAGCACATCCACATCCCTTGTAGTTAATGTCTGTTATCACTTTAGGTTTATAGATGATAGATTTTTTTCTAAATATCCTCAAGGGTGATCTTTATATTTCAGTGCTTACTTTGTTGTCATCTCCTGAATTTGGATGTGGCCAGTGGGATCATGCCAGGGCAGCAATGAAATTTCCCCATGTCCTAGATTTCACCATCATTTTATTGATAATATTACCAAAGATACATATATTATGTACTTTATTTGTGAAATTATTTATGAAAGCTGAAAGCTGCAGAAGTATACAAACCCATAAGAGAATGAACAAAAATACATCATAAGTTTATTTTCTTTCATAATGATAAGACAGGTACATTCAGCATCAAAACCCAAAAATATGGGCAATCACTTAAATGTTACATTTACTGCAATGTCTCTCAGCTAAATTATTTTTTCAGTGGCATGGAAATAAAGGTAGAGGAGACTGCAATCTAGTTTAATGTTTCAATTTTAATACAAACTACTTGAGAAACCATGGTGATATGTCTACTCTCTATTACTATGTCAAAATAGTTCCTTAACCAGACTTCTTGAATAGATCCATTATGCATGGCGAAATATCACCTCTTTTTAATAAAAATCTGTAAAGTTTCTGGCTGAAAAATATTTATTCATGGAATCTCATAGTATAGTGTCTGTGAATTCCCAGATGAAAACTAGTTCATCGTAAGATATAAGAAGAGTAAAACTACTGAATGTAACTGATAGTGTTCAAGTCTTCATGGTAACATTATTAAGAAATAACCTCAACTTTTTGAGAGATATTTATTCTGAAATGCTGTAGATTAAATATATTCTATTTCAATATTCTATGTGAAATAGTGTCATATTCTCTTCTGTGGTAGCCCAAGAGAGTGGCAATATTGCCTTATTCATTGTTCATCTTGACTACATAACTTCCAAGGTCTCTTCCATGTTGGAATGTATCAACTGTGACATATAATATGATCATAACTAGATCTTTATAGTAGTGGTATTGCTGACCTCAATTTGTTTTAACACTATGAAAAACATTTTTTGTCATGTTGTGTATCTGGATTTTATTTGTTTTGGTCTGTTGAAGAGTGGTAAGTAGAAATTGATATGTAGTTTCAACAAACATCTCAAGTTTTACATTTTTAAAGAAAATTTAATTTTTAAGTAAAAGTGTGCTTGTTTCCATTTCAGACTTTAATGATACTACATTTGGGTATATATTTCATATATCCTTATCATTTTAGAAGTATTGTTACTTTTAATTTGTAAACAAGGATGTGAATACATTGATTTAGAAATAATTCTTAAGGTATAATGGAAATAATTGGTACAGATTTAGTCTTGCAATAATATCTGAAGGGCACTCTCATAACATAAAGAAAAGGTCCAGCATAGAGATCATGTCAATTAATCATTAATTTATTTAATACTTCAATTTAAAGAACCATGGATCTTTGAACATATCTAAAAACATGAAATTTCAAGTCTTTGTATAACAGTGGAATCAGATTACAATATATAAGGGTTCAGAAGTGAACCCATTCAGCCTTTCATTTTCTATGTATTAATAAATATATAGCACTCAAACAATATTTTACAATGGAAAATATATATCCATGGATAAAACCAGTTCATATAATAAAATTAGTCAAAATATAAACTATTGCTTCACAAATATCCAAAAACCTAATTATGATCTATCTCAAGGACAAACAAGCTACAGTACACACACAATTCTAGAGGAAGATTGGCAGGTTACTCCTCCAGGTTCTTAACTCTTCAAACACTGGCAAACACTATTGAAATCTCTGTAACTATATACCTATAACCTCGGTATGTAAATGGCAAGTGACTGTAGATATGGCTCAATGCAATCTTTCAAGAAAATGGGGAAAATCCACAGTAAAGAAGAACTTGTAGTATTTGTACCAAGCTGACCATCTCCAAGGTAGAGTCCATGCAATTTGACTTGTTCCAGACTCCTATGCCCCTTTTCTCTACTCTGACTCTGGTTGGGATTTTTAGAAACATTTAGTTCATTTACTCAAGATCATCCTTTTGCACCAGTTAATAGAATCTTGAAATGACACTGGGTTGGTAGTCTCCCACAATAGTTACTTTTTGTAGTTTCTATTATAAGGTGGAAATGGGAAGAGGGAAGGTGGAGGAAAGTAATAATATTTATTCTAAAAAATGTATTAATATCATAAGTTCAAGTCACATTTATTAAGTTCAAATGTTCTAATAAGTGTTATTTTGTAGAGGGTACAGATTTGTCATGACTTCCAAAATAAGTTTCATAACATAGTGTGCATACTTTTTCCTGTTTTGAGATGTGTGTGTGTGTATGTGTGTGTGTGTATTTTGAAAAAATACAAGATTCCCAAGATATGAAGTTTAGCAGACACTCATTAAAAATGGAGGAAAGGTATCTAGGTGAAGAATATAGAAGGAACCATAGTTTCTATCCCACATTTGTGTTATCCTTAGTTGGCCACTTCAGAACAAAACTTCAGAAGCCATGGATGCTCACAAGTACTGTATGTGTGTGGGTATTTGTGTGTGTGTGTGTGTGTGTTGTTTTTATTTATTTTTTTTAATTTTTTATTTTTATAAACATATATTTTTATCCCCAGGGGTACAGGTCTGTGAATCACCAGGTTTACACACTTCACAGCACTCACCAAAGCACATACCCTCCCCAATGTCCATAATCCCACCCCCTTCTCCCAACCCCCTTCCCCCCAGCAACCCTCAGTTTGTTTTGTGAGATTAAGAGTCACTTATGGTTTGTCTCCCTCCCAATTCCATCTTGTTTCATTGATTCTTCTTCTTCTACCCACTTAAGCACCCATGTTGCATCACCACTTCCTCATATCAGGGAGATCATAGGATAGTTGTCTTTTTCTGCTTGACTTATTTCGCTAAGCATGATACGCTCTAGTTCCATCCATGTTGTCCCAAATGGTAAGATTTCATTTCTTTTGATGGCTGCATAGTATTCCATTGTGTATATATACCACATCTTCTTGATCCATTCATCTGTTGATGGACATCTAGGTTCTTTCCATAGTTTGGCTATTGTGGACATTGCTGCTATAAACATTCGGTGCACATGCCCCTTTGGATCACTACGTTTGTATCTTTAGGGTAAATACACAGTAGTGCAATTGCTGGGTCATAGGGCAGTTCTATTTTCAACATTTTGAGGAAGCTCCATGCTGTTTTCCAGAGTGGCTGCACCAGCTTGCATTCCCACCAACAGTGTAGGAGGGTTCCCCTTTCTCCGCATCCTCGCAGGCATCTGTCATTTCCTGACTTGTTGATTTTAGCCATTCTGACTGGTGTGAGGTGATATCTCATTGTGGTTTTGATTTGTATTTCCCTGATGCCGAGTGATATGGAGCACTTTTTCATGTGTCTGTTGGCCATCTGGATGTCTTCTTTGCAGAAATGTCTGTTCATGTCCTCTGCCCATTTCTTGATTGGATTATTTGTTCTTTGGGTGTTGAGTTTGCTAAGTTCTTTATAGATTTGGGACACTAGTCCTTTATCTGATATGTCGTTTGCAAATATCTTCTCCCATTCTGTCAGTTGTCTTTTGATTTTGTTAACTGTTTCCTTTGCTGTTCAAAAGCTTTTGATCTTGTTGAAATCCCAATAGTTCATTTTTGCCCTTGCTTCCCTTGCCTTTGGCAATGTTCCTAGGAAGATGTTGCTGCGGCTGAGGTTGAAGAGGTTGCTGCCTGTGTTCTCCTCAAGGATTTTGATGGATTCCTTTCTCACAGTGAGGTCCTTCATCCATTTTGAGTCTATTTTTGTGTGTGGTGTAAGGAAATGGTCCAATTTCATTTTTCTGCATGTGGCTGTCCAATTTTCCCAGCACCATTTATTGAAGAGGCTGTCTTTTTTCCATTGGACATTCTTTCCTGCTTTGTCGAAAGAGTTGAGGGTCTATTTCTGGGCTCTTATTCTGTTCCATTAATCTATGGGTCTGTTTTTGTGCCAGTACCATGCTGTCTTGATGATGACAGCTTTGTAATAGAGCTTGAAGTCCGGAATTGTGATGCCACCAACTTTGGCTTTCTTTTTCAATATCCCTTTGGCCATTCGAGGTCTTTTCTGGTTACATATAAATTTTAGAATTATTTGTTCCATTTCTTTGAAAAAGATGGATGGTACACATTCTTCTCTAGTGCACATGGAACATTCTCCAGAATAGATCACATCCTCGGTCCTAAATCAGGACTCAACCGGTATCAAAAGATTGGGATCATTCCCTGCATATTTTCAGAGCACAATGCTCTAAAGCTAGAACTCAACAACAAGAGGAAGTTTGGAAAGAACCCAAATACATGGAGACTAAACAGCATCCTTCTAAAGAATGAATGGGTCAACCGGGAAATTAAAGAAGAATTGAAAAAAAATCATGGAAACAAATGATGTCCCCAAATCTGTGGGACACAACAAAGGCAGTCCTGAGAGGAAAATATATAGTGGTACAAGCCTTTCTCAAGAAACAGGAAAGGTCTCAGGTATTTTTTAAGTTGTGAAATAATAGGGTTGAATTCTAGAAATTCTTAAGTTCCCTTTCATTCTAAACTGTCATAGATCTGACAAAACTTTTTACACCATTACTAAATGTACATAAACTATTTTGATGTATTGCTTCTAGTGGCTGTTTTGGTTAACGGCCTAGAGGGACTCTATAATGAACTTCGATGTGCATCCATGTGCGTTTATTTTGTAATTTATATAATAATTACAAATAAAAGCTTAATTTCAAAAAATGGATTCATCTATTTAGGAAAGTTTTGACTTCCATTACAATACTTTATTATAGAGTTTAAGCCCTCTCTTCATTTGAAGACTGAGAGACAAAATAATGGTATATATCCTAAGAAGGAATTAATCTTATTTTTCTATAAACAGATAAAGAACTAATATGACCAATGGAGAAATACACACACTCCAAACACAGATTTAGGAGAGTGGATTTTAAATACATTTTTAACTTGGTGAAGATTCTTTGCTAGTATGTAGTCGCCACCACATTGAGTAGGCTAACTAGAGGTTAACAAGATCATATAGCCATCTGAGGAGGAATGTTTTATATTTTTTATTTACTTTGTAAAGTCATATTGTAACTCTCCTCCATTGATCTAAGATTTCTTTGAATGATTTGATAATCTGGCTTCAGGGTTAATTGCTTGCCTGTTATCTTCACAAAGTTATTGGTTTGGTCATCCAGCATTGTGATTGCTACTGTTTTGAATACTGAATTGCTAACATTTATTTCTTACTGGAAAATAATTGCATTTATATTTGATTTTTTTGACATGTGAACAAAAATGGAACAAAACAGCAGGATAATGAGCATCTATTCTAAGTTAATTGTGGTACTGTACATAATTTGTATACATGAATTCCATTTTAGCATGTAATTCAATCTGAACTAAGCTTCACTAAATCCAAAGTAGATGTCTCAGAAAAAAAAAAGCCCCATTTTTATCCATTTATTCACTGTAAACATGACAATTTTTGGAGGTCTTTGGACAAATGTGCAGAAATAACAATATAAAATTGAAATAAATTCAGTAATTTAAAGTTTTAAATTATTTTATAAAATAAAACATGTAGAATCATTTCTAAGCAAAGTCAGAAACAAAAACAGGTTAAGTGTATCATTAAACTTAATATACAAAGTGTTGTACCAAAGCAAATGGACTGTATATAAGCACCAGAATGCATATTAAATTCCCCAAGCTCTCACCAAATTACCTGCATCTCTTAAAAAATAAAAAAAAAATGTCCTGCAATGTGTTAATAGTGTATCTATAATACCTAGAACATTTATTTGGTCGAAAGTTGTCAATTACATGTTTTTCATATTGAAACAAGCATATAAAAATTGTCAAATAATATCAAATTAATTATATGAAAAATTGACATTTTGTGCAGTTCATTCTCATAAGATCCTTGATTGTAAGAAATCTCACATATAAATATTAATAATAACCCCCTCTGTCTTTACCAATAACTTGTGAGGCATTGTGATATCATGGAGGAAGCACAAAAATTGGGAACGAAAATAGCCTTGATGCCACTCCCACTAACCCCTGCATCTTGGATAGATTACTTAATCTTTCAGTACGTCAACTTTATCATATGTAAATTGGTATTGGCATTGTTAAGCAAACTTGAAATGTGTGAAGTATCTGAATTAGGCAAAGTGCTTAGTGCACTCGAAACTGTTCAAAATGCTTACTATTATTATTACACACAGTTAACTAAATAAAATAAAGCTGTGGAAGAATGTTAAAATATCACATTTTAAATATGTTTTGAAATATATTGGATTAAACTATACATTTAATAAATGTATTTTGCAAGGGAATACTATGCAGTCATTAAAACCCTATTTGCAACAATATGGATGGAACTAGAGGGTATTATGCTAAGCGAAATAAGGCAATTATCGTCTGATCTCTCTGATATGAGGAATTTGAGAGGCAGGATCATGGGGGAAAGGAGGGAAAGATGACACAAGAGACTATTAATCTCAGGAAACAAAGTGGGGGTTGTTCAGGAGGGGAGAGGATAGGATGGCTGGGTGCTAGACACTGGGGAGGGTGCGTGCTGTGGTGAATGCTGTGAATTGCATAAGACTGATGATTCACAGACCTGTACCCCTGAAACAAATAATACATTATATTTTAATTTAAAAAACAAAAGAAGTTAAAAAAAAAAAAACCTGATAGCAAGACAGTAAGTAAGATATCCTAAAGAATGTACTTACTTACACTCCGTTTTGGAAAACTCCATAAATTATGAAAGTTGTAATGATACTTTAACAATATAATCTGCATTTATAAATATATGTAAATATGTAAATGAATGTAAATTTAATATCTACTGCTAATATTGTAGGAAAATATTGGGTGTTTTTTAAAAAATATTTTATTTATTTATTTAACAGAGAGATCACAAGTAGGCAGAGAGAGAAGAGGGAAAGCAGGCTCTCTGCTGAGCAGAGAGCCCAATGTGGGGCTCGATCCCAGGACCCTGGGATCATGACCCGAGCCAAAGGCAGAGGCTTCAATCCACTGAGCCACCCAGGCGCCCCTTGAAGGTCTTTTTTGTTTCAACACTGATCTGTCACTTATCCACATGTATGACAAAATTAGATGATGTATGTATACTCTTTTAGTTGAAATATAATTAATACACAGTATTATATTAGTTGGTAGCGTATCTATAATACCTAAAACTAATACCAGTGTTAAACATTAGTTTCAGGTATATGATATAATGGTTCAACAGTCCTATTTATTACTCAGTGATCATCACAATAAGCATACACTTGATCCTCTTTATTTATGGAAACTTTATCTGTTAGATGCACACTTTTATTTCAGACAATATTGTGGTATAAATCATTTTCAAACATAAATTTAAATAACTACTTTGTTATGTAGATATTTCTATAAAAATTAAATAAGTCTACTATGATGTCACATTCAGCATTTTGCAGTTAGTTGCAAATGGATAAGTTAGTATCAGATTATTTGTATTCATCTCAGACTATTTCTTTAAAATAAATTATTAAATATATTATTGGCATATTAAAGTGCATGAACAATTGAAAGCTCTTATATGCAGACAGATTCCCCATCAGAAAGGTGGCACTATTTTATATTAACATCAAATACCTTGTGATATGTCATATCTTCATCAAGGTAATTTTTTTTGTTACTGCCCTATTTTTCATAAGCCTTTCCCACTTTCATGAAATGAATTTTATTGATACTTGTTTTTTAGATAGTGAAGTTGTATTAGAGATAAGCTTTGTCATACATGCATCCATAAGCAACTTTGAACAAAAAAGGAATTCAAGAAAATATATGAAAACTAAAATTAAAAAAAACTTTAAAAAAAGAAAATATATGAAAGATATATGATCATTAATTCAGATTCACCATGCATTTAATGAAGTTGAAGATTTAGTGCTCGTCACTTACATGGGACCTACTAAGGTCTTGAGATCGAGACTGGCAATGTGTTCCATGGTTGTATGATTTTGGAAAATTTGCAAATATAATACATTTTATTGCTTTAAATTAAGAGTTTTACTGCTATCTGTTGATCCACCCTATTCCTCTATAACACATGGTTCTGCTTGTTTTTAGTTTTTTTTGCTTTTTTTTTTAGATTTTATTTATTTATTTGACACACAGAGATCACAAGTAGGCAGAGAAGCAGGCAGAGAGAGAGGAGGAAGCAGGCAGAGAGAGAGGAGGAAGCAGGCTCCCCGCTGAGCAGAGATCCCGATGCGGAGCTAGATCCCACAACCCTGAATCATGACCTGAGCGGAAGGCAGAGGCTTTAACCCACTGAGCCACTCAGGCGCCCCACATGGTTCTGCTTGTTGAGGGATTTTTCTGATCTGGCTAAGGAAAAGTTGCATTGTGGATTTTAGTTTGGCTTTATTGGAATACATTTATGTTGTTCACTATCAATTCTGTTCTTAGTTGTTGTATTTGTTTCTATATAATTGTATGCTTTATAAAAATCTTTTTGCATGCCCAGATATATAAACCTTAAAATCCATAAAAGTTGTATCCATCTTAGATGATATTTCTGTGTGTGATTAACAGGTTACCTAGAAGATAATTTTCAACAGGAAAGAAGCTCAGCCAAAAAGATTATGCGAAGACAAGCAGTGCACTCCTTTTTAAATATTTGATCTGCAGTCTCCGCCAAGCGCTGAGACTATACAATGGTCTCAGTAGTAACTACTCCCACCCCCATCCCAGATCAACTAGGCCATTTTAGAGTGAAAGTTAAAAAGCATTACATATTACTCCCATATTCAGGAAAACTTGTCCTAGTCCTACTTTTTACTAGGTTTATCTTCATGCTGCTACTGTTTACGGTCTTTAATTTCAGACTCCCATATGCTAAAACAACAGTCATACTCCCACACTGAACATTCTGCCTTTATCCAAAAGACTTTATCTAAGCATAATTTCTTTCTAGGAAAGGCTAAACAGCGCAACTCCTTCCATTATGTGCAGGCACCATAGTGAGAGTAGAGTGGAGTTAAAATAGAGGGAAGGCTTACACTGGACATTGTATTCAGGCTCATCTCTGCTGGTCAGATGACTCACTCTCTGTCCCATGCATGGACTTCCTCATGTGGAGCACAGTCTCCTCCTCTTGCAACCATGGAAATTATAACACATCAAAGAGAAATATGAACATTTTATAGAAATATAGAATAGTGAAGAAAGGTGAACATGAGTTAGAATAATATTTGGGAGAAAGGACAGAAAAAGGGTAATAGGGCCATTTGGCTGCAGATAACAATGTGTGGATGGGTGGCCAATTGATATATGACATGTTTCTTATGTTGTTATACATTATTTTCAAGAAGAGTACTTTTCAATTAAAGAATGGGAATATATGAGAAGTTTGGCAACATTTATTTTACATTTATAGAAACAATAAGAAAGTAAAATGTATGCAATAATCAATAGTGTTAATAACAGCTAAGCACTGACACCTAATCTGAAAATGTATTACTACCGAATTTGAAGAATGGAGGAAATAAGAAAAAATGGTGGGCTATTGTGGAACTCAGCATACAAGATTTTTTTGTGTGGCATGGTGATATCTAATTTTCAGAAGGTCATATGAGAAAGCGAATGAGATTGTAATGAAAATTTTCTTTACCTGACAGAAAACATTGAAAATCTTATGGCATTATAGTAGGACATTTATTCAGAATATAAACATCCACACCAGAATAATAATGAAATAATTTTTCAGAGGCTTAATACAAGACCAGTTGTTTGATACCGTAGCAGATACAATGAATGAAATCATTTGCTGATTATATAACTCAGTTGTTTTAACTATAATTCCAAAGAAAAGCCACATATGACAAATAACAATTACTATTGGTTGTGTGATATTCTCAAATGTAAGTATTTTTATTAGTAAGTATTTTGTAAAGTACACAGGATTTGTCCAGAAGATGGTAAGATTAGTGAGGGTAACATTCACCTTATAAATGTTAACTTGGGAAAATAATTTGAGGGGTTACAGATAAGCAAATGCCACAAATATAAATGAAAATATCTCAGATTGTAACTGACATCTTCCAAAAAATTCTAAGGACTTTTTATTCCTTGAAAGCATTTTTAAAGCATGGTACTCAATGAAGCTACAATATTAATCTTTGAAGGACCAAATTTTTCATAATCTTCTAAAACTTTACAACTATTTTTTAAACACATATGTTTACCAAAAATCAATCTGAAAGTCATGTTAGATCATCATAATAAATCATATATTGTAGAAGGCAAATGTAAGTTTATTTTTGAAAGAATTTCCTCTAAAATATACATATTTAAGTAAAATTTTGTCATTATGCTATTAATTAATGTTTAAAGGAAAATGATAAAGTAACAATAATTCAGGGTATATCATAGCTTTCACATAAAAATGATTAAAAATTCTTTGAATAGGTACGCCTGGGTGGCTCAGTGAGTTAAGCTGTTGCCTTCACCTCAGGTCGTGATCCCAGGGTCCTGGGACAGAGTCCCACATGGGGCTCCTTGCTCGGCAGGGATCCTGCTTCTCTCTCTGCCTCTGCCTGCCACTCTGCCTGCTTGTGCTCTCTGTCTCTCTCTCTCTGAAAATAATAAATAATAAATAATCTTAAAAAAATTTCTTTGAATAAAATCAAAGTGTGTTTATTTTAAAAATATATGCTACTATTACTATTAAATTGAAGAATCTCTTGTCATTGATGACAATTTCCATTATAGAATACTAGATAAACAATGAAGATGATTTTTGTTGAACTGCAAGTCTTATGATCAGACTATCTCTTTTCTAAAATTGTAGTTCTAAATAATTTCTCTTCTTTTAATTTTTGATACAGAAAAATTAAATTTAAAAACTTAAAAAGTATTTTGGCTTCTTTGGTACATTAAATGGTATATGTAACTTGTAGAATTATGCTGTACATGGGAACTAAACACTAATAAAATATGAAATAAGTTGATATAAGTGTATATTGGTAAAATATTTATTTATAAGAAATCATAAGGATAAGATATTTTCTTAAGCCAAGCAAGGCTCTTACAGAAGTATTATAGAATAGTTTCAAAAATAATGTATCAGAGATGCTTGTGAATAAATCTGTAGCTATTTGGATGTGTTTTATTTTGCCAAGAATGACAGACAAAGTAGAAAGTAGGTCAGGACTGATAACATTTATACTACTTTCTTCCAATTAATTTCTCCAAAATGTACGGTGTCTCTCTTTGTGTTAACATATTGTCAGAACAATTGGAACATACAGTGCAATAAGGTATAGTGGCAAAAAATTATTAAACAATGCATCTTTTGAAGAAAGAAGGGAAAACTACAGATAGTTAATTTATCCTCCTGGCAATTGTGAAATCATAATGTATTGAAAACTGAATAAAGGACCACAAATATTAGTTCAGTGACAAAGCTTGAAATGAAAAGAGAAAATGGTTAGAAATTAATCTGCACTTGGAGCCCTAAGGCCTTCATCTTATAATTCCTCTAATACTCTACATTAAAAATAATTCTAGGGGCGCCTGGGTGGCTCAGTGGGTTAAAGCCTCTGCCTTCGGCTCAGGTCATGATCCCAGGGTCCTGGGATCGAGCCCCGCATCGGGCTCTCTGCTTAGCAGGGAGCCTGCTTCCTCTTCCCTCTCTCTCTGCCTGCCTCTCTGCCTACTTGTGATCTCTATCTGTCAAATAAAATAAATAAAATCTTTAAAAAAAATAATTCTAAGTTACACTCAATATATTGGATATGCAGATACAATCCTTATTGTTTTGGGAGAATAGTTTTATTACTTTAGTTAATTTAGTGCTGGCACTAGTAAATATGAGCAAAGGTAAAATTCTTCACACCAATTTGTTTAGGATATTTCATTATTACATAGGTTATTAAGTAAAAAATTAGATTTATATGGATGTTTACAGAGCAGAAAAATTCTGGAACTCAAATTCCACTTTCAACCAAGATGCTATATATTTATTGAAGAGGTACAAAGCTTACAATTTTATGTATATTATATATATGTGTGTATATGTGTATAGATAGATAAAATTGAGAGCGTGCACAATTTGTGGGGGGGAGTGAAGGGCAGAGGGAGAGGGAGAAGCAGACTTCCTGCTAAGTAGGGAGATTGAGGAGGGTCTTGATTCCAGGACAAATCCCAGGACTGATCCCAGGATACTGGGATCATGACCTGAGCAGAAGGCAAAGACTTCACCAACCAAGCCACCCAGCGGTCCCAGTTTTATGTATAGATATAGAAAGATGTGTAGATAGAATTTGTCATATTTCAAAGTTGTTCTAGAGATTTTGAAAGATGAGTGATTTTAAAACCAGAAAGAAATATATATATATATATATGTTATATATATAATATATATAACATATATATATATAATATATATAACATATATATATATATATATGTTATTCTACTCTACCATGGGTAAAAAATAAATGACCGACAAAACACATTACTTTTCAAAAAACACTTTAATATTTATATTTTTATTATTCAGAGAAAGTAATTATATTTAAAATAGCAAAGAATTAAGAATTGTTTTTCCATGTAATTTCTCATAGGAACATGAGAACATATATGTGTGTTAAGACATGCCATTTATCTCTACTACCTCAATGTACAATACTAGTTGAAATTTTGGTTTTCCCATGCAGAAAAATTAAACTTTGAAAAAATTTACTGCTGAAACATTCATTAATATATATTCAAAAGCATCCTCTTTTATAAATGTAGAATCTATGTTATGGAACCTAGTGTGGTATTATATAAACCTTTATTATATTTTTAATTGTTTTATTAAGTTTTTGATTCATACTTATTCATTGTGAAAATTCTAAAACTATATGGATGACTATGGAGTAAAATACTAACATCCATCTATAAAAAACAAAGAATCACCAATTTATTTCTATCCCCAGAAGTAATACTACACATATTTTTTAAATTACTTTGTACATTAAGTTCTCTTGGCGATCTTTATCATCTGTAAACTTCATTCTTTTTAATGGCTACTTATATTTCCTTAGAGTGGATTATTATATCCATGTTTATATTATAAATGATGCAATACAGACAATGATTATTTTTGTAAACAACTCTATAAAATTATTTCAATTTTGTTTTGCTATTATAAGGAAAGTTCCAATGAACCATTTATAAACAGTTTTCTCTCTGTTAACATGTGATAGTTTTTGTGGGATAGGATCCTGAAATTGGAAATGCTGGCTCAAAGATGATACACATTAAAATTATGATTAATGTATCTTCGTTATTCTCCCAAACATGACATGAATGTTTATTCTCAACAGTAAAATATGGGAGTACTTATTTCACCACACCCTTGCTTGTGAAATATCAGATGGGTAAATGGTAAATAATTTTGATGTTAATTTACATATTCCTGAATGATAACATGCTTGAATATCATATTTTCATTTTTAAAAGTTAAGTATTGTTTTATCTGGCTGCCTTTCTTAATCATTAATAGTGAATCTGAAACAAATAGCATTTATACTGTCAAGCGAGAAAAAAATATTTTCAGTAAGAAAGAGAAAAATAGGGCAAAATTATCCAGTTATTTTCAGTAAACTAGTGTGAATCGATGCAAGCCAGTCAGCTTTGCGCAGTGGCAGTATCGTAGCCAATGAGGTTTATCCGAGGCGCGATTATTGCTAATTGAGAAGTACACTATTCAACCCAGAGACATTCTGGTCTGAATGTAGATAAAGTGTGTTTGTGTGTGGGTAATTAATTCAATACAGATAACTTCTATGTGTCCTAAAAGAGGCTTTCAAGTAATAATTTTCTAAGCTGATCTGACAGGCTTATTTTTGCTTTGGGCAAGGGCATTTTAAGTCACGGCAGCCACAACAGAGGAAAAAATCTAAAGTCACTCATAAATGATGAGTGTAGAGTGTTTTTCTAACATACTCTTATGAGACTTGCTTTAAGCTCTGAAGAGGGCATCCACATTACAAAGGTAGTAATGCACACGTTTAATAACACAGGGTTCAGATATTTTAATGTAGCAATGGATATCAGACCGATGTTAATACATGCTCAAATTACAGAGGCAATTGAGAAATTTCTCTCTCCACAGTGAAAACTAAAATACAGTTAGTGTATTATAAAATATTAGTGTTACTTTAAATTTAGCTTACTTCCTAGTTTGATCAGAAGGCAGATACTGTGATATTCTCACATGATAACTAAATTATGCTCTTTCTCAATTTATTTGAAAATCAATTCCTATATAGGAATTACTACAGCCTCATTAACCTCAGATTAAGAATGTCATTTGATATTTTATCTATTTTCTGACCATATAAAATTCATATTAAAGTATTAAAAATTATTCTAATAGGTAAGACAGATGAAGGTATTAAATTAGTTTTTAGATTATAAATTCCAAACAATATTTCTTACTTTTATTATGAAACAGAGGCGAGGAGGCTGGTTTCATTGACCCTAAAAAAATAATATGTAATGCTGAACCCAAATCATATTTGTGTGTATGAAAGCATCCTTATATTTTCTTCATATTCCATTATAAATGCCATTTATCTATAAAGCATAGTGTGTGACCATAGTCTGTATCTTTAAAGAGCCAATACAATAAATTTGAATATTTTAAATATTTTTTCATTTTATGTATTCCATTATTTTTTAGTAACAACATTGCCTATCTCCTCTCACAGTTTTATGTCTCTGCATTTACCAATCATTGTGTTTATTTATTATTCTTCTTAAAGACTTTATTCATTTGGGGGAGAGAGAGTGAGAGAGAGCACAAGCAGGGGGAGAGGCAGAAGGAGAAGCAGACTTCCTGCTGAACAGGGAGGCAGAAGCGGGGCTTGATCCCAGGGCTCTAGGATCATGACCTGAGCCGAAGGCAAACACCTAGGACTGAACCACCCAGGCGCCCTTGATAGTTGTGTTTAAATACTTTTAACTTTAAATTTTAACTTGCTCAATTTCCACAAGACTCTTTTGTATATCCTGGATATAATTCCTCATCAGTGTCTCTTTTTATTCTTTGTTGTAATATAGACCTTATTTCCGGGTGGTCTTATTTTTCTTTTACACATGTTCTCAAGTTTCAAATTTTCATGATTTATCTTCTGTAGCTCATCTTTTTATTTTGAATGTTTTTAATTATTATTATACTTCTTTTGCTCTTAATTCTATAAGACTATGTTTATTTACCTGGGTCCATGGAAATGTTATCCTTTCTTCACAATTTTTGTGTAATCTGTTGCAAATTTCCCCAGTTTTGCCTAGTTTGGTTTGTTCTTTTGCATTTTTAAAATTTTAGTTTCTAAGGTCCCTTTTTATTAGTACTTTTATTTTAGTGTAGAGATTGTTTTTTTCTTGAATATGCTCCAGGTAGGAAAAGAGCATGGGGCATGACAAGAATTCTCTGAGCTTTGAAAATTTCACTGATTTAAGCCTTCATGATAAAGACTTTTGCAAGAGTATTTGTGGGGGGATGGGCATCACCTCTTACTTTGCTTAACTTGGTAAATATTGGAGACTTGTGTAACTGCCACCTTGCAAACTGCTCCTTGCAAAGACAATGTTTTTGTAGCATTTTTTGTTTAGCCCTCTCTTTTTTCTTTTCATTTTCTTTTATTTTCTTTTCTTTCATTTCCTTTTTTTTTCTTTCCTTCCTTCCTTCCTTCCTTCCATTTTTTTCCCAAGTTTTTATTTAATGTCCAGTTAGTTAACATAAAGCATAATATTAGTTCCAGGAGTAGAATTTAGTGACTTATCACTTGCATACAACACCCAGTGCTCATCACAAGTACCCTCCATAATACCCATCATCTACTCAACCCTTTCTGTCTCCTTATTGTGTGATGTTAGTGAGGCTCTAAGAGGCTTCCTCGCTAACCCATGTTCTAAACAAAAGTCTTGTTATTTTCTCTCAAGATGTGCTACTTGTTTGAAAAGTTCTGTGTTTGGCTGATATTGCTTCTGATGTCTAGTTTCCAGCTTTCTGTTTCACTCTGGTCAATTTTGGTCTGCTTTTATCTCTTCATTTATACATAGATTTCAATTATAGGTCATTTATATGCATTCTCTGATTTCATTGAATAGTTTTCTTTTTTTGTGAACTTCTTACTTTTGGTTACTTTCAGAGAAAACATGAAAGCAGAGATTTGCCTTTCTGGAAAGAGTAAACTTTGATCTGGAATATATAGGAGCACAGGATCTTGTTGGAGACAATATGATTGGATCAGTTTGTCTTAAAATAAAGAAGCCAAAACAATAAAGCTATTTTGGGGAAAGCCAATGTATCCATTTGAATAAAAATGATGTTTTAGAGCAATACAAATCTAAGACTGATGATATAGTGATGACAGGCCAGTGGGGAAAATAGACTTACAATAAAAAGCAGAAAAAGAAGCACATGAGTGGCTCAGTTGGTTAAGCATCCAACTGTTGATTTCAGCTCAGGTCATGACCTTAGGGTCATGAGAGGTCTCAGTATGGAATCTGCTTAAGATTTTCTCGTTCCCTCTCCTCCTCTGTTTCTCAAAAACAAACAAACAAACAAATGAATAAATAAATACAAATAACAGAACAAAGCAAAAATAAATATATTTTGAAGCTTAGTGACTTTAGTATCTAAGAATGTTTTGGGTTTTTTTATTTTTAGGTTTTTAGATTTAGATTTTAGATTTTTTTTTTTTTAGATTTTTTTACAAAGATTTTTTTTATTTATTTAAGAGAGAGAGCATGAGAGTAGAGAGTTAGAGGGTGAAACAGATTTCCCATTGAGCAGGGAGCCTAAAGTGGGACTCAATCCTGGGACTCTGGGATCATGACCTTACCAAAGGCAGTTGCTCAACTAACTGAGTCACCCAGCCCCTAGGAATGGTTTAGTAAAAATAGAATTGAGCTAAAATAAATGAGATCCTAAACTATAAATGGAATACATATTCAGAGAAAAGGGAAATAATAATAAATTCATTAGCAGTTTAAGATCTCTTAGCTTATTTATGTAAAAGACAAAATATCCAATATGTTTCATGTTTTTCTTCAGTGTTATTAAAACTTTCCCTAACTTAAGATTTCTTCATTGAAAATCAAAGATGAAAAATTGGCTAGTCTAATAAGCCATATTTGTAATTCCAAGTGATCTTTCTACTTTGACCTTTTTAATCTTGAAAAAAAACAGACTGATTTTAATTGCTGCACTTAAAACAACTTAATACGACACCTCCTGATAGATTCCAAATGAAAGAAAAAATCATGAGAAAAATGGAAATCTCTCCTATTTTTGCACTGAGCTCTTGTCTTTATCTAAGTGAATGATATGCCACCAGATTCTTGAAAATGACATAACTAGGTGTTTTGAAATTCCTGATATATTTTTTATATCTTCATTATTTTTATTAATTGAAAAATGTAAAGCTGGTTTTTTTTTTTAAGATGTATTTATTTTAAAGAGAGCAAGTGGGGGAGGGGGGAGAAGGCCCCTGAGCATGAAACCCTACACAGGACTCAGTGTTAACATCCTGAGATCATGACCTGAGCTGAAATCAAGAGGCAGACACTTAAATGACTGAGCCACCCAGACCCCACAAAATGAACAGCTTTTTGGTTGCATGGAACTTAATTGAATTTTTATATCTATGGATGTGCTTATAGATTTTATCCCCATAAGTTACCTTAGAAATAAATCCTTAGGTGATGTTTGTAGGAAGACGTTGCTGCAGCTGACGTCAAAGAGGTTGCTGCCTGTGTTCTCCTCAAGAATTCTGATGGATTCCTTTCTCACATTGAGGTCCTTCATCCATTTTGAGTCTATTTTTGTATGTGGTGTAAGGAAATGGTCTAATTTCATTTTTCTGCATGTGGCTGTCCAATTTTCCCAACACCATTTATTGAAGAGGCTGTCTTTTTTCCATTGGACATTCTTTCCTGCTTTGTCGAAGATTAGTTGACCATAGAGTTGAGGGTCTATTTCTGGGCTCTCTATTCTGTTCCATTGATCTATGTGTCTGTTTTTGTGCCAGTACCATGCTGTCTTGATGATGACAGCTTTGTAATAGAGCTTGAAGTCTGGAATTGTGATGCCACAAACTTTGGCTTTCTTTTTCAATATTCCTTTTGCTATTCAAAGTCTTTTCTGGTTCCACATAAATTTTAGGATTATTTGTTCCATTTCTTTGAAAAAAATGGGTGGGATTTTGATAGGGATTGAATTAAATGTGTAGATTGCTTGAGGTAGCATAGACATTTTCACAATATTTGTTCTTCCAATCCAGGAGCATGGAACATTTTTTCATTTCTTTGTGTCTTCCTCAATTTCTTTCATGAGTACTTTATAGTTTTCTGAGTATAGATTCTTAGTCTTTTGGTTAGGTTTATTCCTAGGTATCTTATAGTTTTAGGTGCAATTGTAAATGGGATTGACTCCTTAATTTTTTTTTCTTCTGTCTTGTTGTTGGTGTAGAGAAATGCAGCTGATTTCTGTGCATTGATTTTATATCCTGACACTTTACTAAATTCCTGTAAAAGTTCTAGCAGTTTTGGAGTGGAGTCTTTTGGGTTTTCCACATATAGTATCATATCATCTGCGAAGAGTGATAGTTTGGCAAGGGAAGCAAGGGCAAAAATGAACAATTGGGATTTCATCAAGATCAAAAGCTTTTGCACAGCAAAGGACACAGTTAACAAAATCAAAAGACAACTGACAGAACAGGAGAAGATATTTGCAAATGACGTATCAGATAAAGGGCTAGTGTCCAAAATCTATAAAGAACTTAGCAAAATCAACACCCAAAGAACAAATAATCCAATGAAGAAATGGGCAGAAGACATGAACAGACATTTCTGCAAAGAAGACATCCAAATGGCCAGCAGACGCATGAAAAAGTGTTCCACATCACTCGGCATCAGTGAAATACAAATCAAAACCACAATGCTATACTACCTCACACCAGTCAGAATGGCTAAAATTAACAAGTCAGGAAATGACAGATTCTGGCAAGGATGCGGAGAAAGGGGAACCCTCCTACACTGTTGGTGGGAATGCAAGCTGGTGCAACCATTCTGAAAAACAGCATGGAGGTTCCTCAAAATGTTGAAAATAGAACTACCCTATGACACAGCAATTGCACTACTGGGTATTTACCCTAAAGATACAAACGTAGTGATCAGAAGGGGCATGTGTACCCGAATGTTTATAGCAGCAATCTACAATAGCCAAACTATGGAAAGAACCTAGATGACCATCAACAGATGAATGGATAAAGAAGATGTGGTATATATATACAATGAAATACTATGAAGCCATCAAAAGAAATGAAATCTTGCCATTTTCAACAACGTGGATGGAACTAGAGGGTATCATGTTTAGTGAAATAAGTCAATCGGAGAAAGACAACTATCACATGATCTCCCTGATATGAGGAAGTGGAGATGCAATGTGGGGGGGTGGTTAGGGGATAGGAGACGAATAAATGAAACAAGATGGAATTGGGAGGGAGACAAACCATAAGTGACTCTTAATCTCACAAAACAAACTGAGGATTGCTGGGGGAGGGGGGTCGGGAGAGGAGGGTGGAGTTATGGACATTGGGGAGGATATGTGCTATGGTGAGTCCTGTGAAGTGTGTAAGCCTGGCAATTCACAGACCTGTACCCCTGGGGAAAAAATACATTATATGTTTATTTAAAATAAAAAAAAGTTAAGAAAAATAGAAAGAAATCTTTAATTTTAAAAAGGCTTTATTTGTTTATTTATATATTTTGCCGAAGGAAATGTTTATTTTATACATCTATTCATTTTTAATAGATTCATAATTGACATACTATATATTATTTTCAGGTGTATATCATAGTAATTCAATATTTTTGTATGATTACACAATGATCACCTCAATAGTTCTAATCTGTAACTATACAAGATTATTACAATATTATTGGCCTTATTGTCTATGCTATATACAATATCCCAATGGCTTATGTATTTTATAACTGGAAGTGTGTACTTCATAATCCCCTTCACTTATTTAATCCATCCTTCTACCTGCCTTTCCTCTAGCATCTGAGATTTTGTTTGTTTTCTGTATCTTATCTATTTCTGTTTTGCTTTGTTTGTTCTTTTTTTTTTTCATATACGTGAAATCATATAGTGTTTCCTCTTTCTGACCTATTTCACTTAGTGTAATACCCTCTAGGGAAATATAAATCAAAACCACAGTGAAATACCGCCTCCCATCTGTGAGAATGGATTTTATCAAAAAGACAAGATAAAACAAGTGCTGGCAAGGACATGGAGGAAAGAGAACCCTGGACACTGTTGGTGGGAATGTGAATTGGTGCAGCCACTGTAGAAGAGGATCTCTAGCACTGGGTGTTATACTCAACTAATGAGTCATTGGACATTATATCAAAAGCTAATAATGCACTGTCATTGGCTAATTAAATTTAAATAAAAGAAACACCCCCCCCCAATAAAACAAAAAACAACAACAAAAAAATAACTACCATATGATTTGGCAATTCCACTTGTGAATATTTACCCTAAAAATAAAAACAAAAACAAAAACAGAAAAAGCTCTTACTTGAACCCTCATCTACTACAAAGAAACAAGAAGCATAGGCATCTCACCTTGCTTAGCCTAGGGAGTCTATTCAGTGTTCTTGAAAATATCATGATCCAAGCAATTTGGGTTGAAAGTCCAGCTCTGCCATCTGTTCTTTGGATGACACTGAGATACTTGGTTTACCCCTTTGAATCTTATCAATTAACATGGCTAAAATGGGATTGTAATATATACATCATTGACTAAACTTTTCCAGTTTCCTTATTTCTTGGTATAACACATTTTTTGAGCATTTGCTCTATTTTTGGCAGATGTTTAAGTTCTAGGTTTAGAACCCTAAAATGATAGCTAAAAGCTCTGTATTCCAAATGGAAAGTACCAAGAAAGAATAGCAACACAATCATCAAATAAATAAGAAAATTATTGGAGAATGGTAAGTACTAGTAAGTCTACAAAACCAGGCAGTGGAAGATAGTGATTTTTTTTTTTTTTTAAAGATTTTATTTATTAATTTGACAGAGAGAAATCACAAGTAGATGGAGAGGCAGCCAGAGAGAGAGGGAAGCAGGCTCTCCGCTGATCAGAGAGCCCGATGCGGGACTCGATCCCAGGACCCTGAGATCATGACCTGAGCCAAAGGCAGCGGCTTAACCCACTGAGCCACCCAGGCGCCCGGAAGATAGTGATTCTTTAGTGGTTGTGGTCAAGGAGAACGGAGCTGAGACCTGAATGATGATTAGAGTGAACCACATGAAATGCTGAAGAACATAGTAATAGCCAGAAAAATAAAGTTGTTCAGGGAGGGTGGGGGAAGTACAAAATGAATAGTGGCAAGGGGGAGGAAATTATAATATTTGATAAATTTTAATGAGATCAGTGTGGCTGGACAAATAATAAATGTGTGAGAATATAGATTAAGATAAGGCTTAAGAGGAAGACATGAGTCAGGTCATTTAAAGATGCAGGGTTTTATTTTGATCACCATAGTTTTAATAAGATCCCTTTCATTCTTGGGGCGCCTGGGTGGCTCAGTGGATTAAGCTGCTGCCTTCGGCTCAGGTCATGATCTCAGGGTCCTGGGATCCAGCCCCGCATCAGGCTCTCTGCTCAGCGGGGAGCCTGCTTCCCCCTCTCTCTCTGCCTGCCTCTCTGCCTACTTGTGATCTCTCTCTCTCTCTGTCAAAAAAAAAAAAAAAAATCCCTTTCATTCTTATATGCAAAAGGAAGTTGGACACAAATAATATATTTTTTATATACTTTTCTTATGTGGTAATTCTGACTTGACATACGATAATTATAAAATCACCTGGCATTTGCAAATCTACCTCTAACTTCTTTATCCCTAAATTCATTCCTCCATCTACTCTAATATTGTTAAGAGAGTTTTGTAAAGAAGAAACCAAAGACTAAAACATATATCGCCAACAATTATTGCTGCATAACAAAAGGAAATCTTTGCATTTGAATAATCCAATAACATATATTTCTAACCTGTCTGTGGGGTAGGTTGGAGAGAGTCTGCTGACTCAGTTAAGAGTCTCTAAGGGGAGAGATTAGGAGAGGGTTGGCTGTATGAGTAACTAATATTCCTTGACTGAGGGAGCTAGCAAGGACATATATGACCCATGGCAATGCATAGATCCTAGAAAGCAAGTTAGAAATAGGCCCATAGTCACTCACATTTTTTTTTAAAGATTTTATTTATTTATAGTCACTCACATTTTGTAGGCAAGAACAAGTCCATAACCATGACTGAAGTGACGAGACAAGGTAATACACTCACCTTTAAAAGGAAGTGATGAGAAGTTATGTAGCAGGGGGAGAGTAGATATAAAGAGGGAAAGAATTGTGGACAATAACCCAATCCATTAGGAATGGAAAAAGCTCTGTTTTCCAAAATAGCACAAAAACACTAGAAAAAAAGAAAGACAGAAGGAAAGATAGATGAAAGAAAGAAAGTAGGTAGAAAGGAAGGAAGGAGAGAAAAAGAGAAAGAAAGAAAGGTCTGATAGGTAAGCCCCAAAGAGTTACTTTGCCTTACAAACCACCCTTTCTTACTTGTAATCCTCAGGTTCAAACTTCATGTACATAATACTGTTTGCCAACATATATTCAAGCTTGAGTCAATAAGTCTTGTATTCATTGTATACCTTCCAGAAAATCTGTACTCTACATTCACTGGTTATAAAACTTTAATGATTCTATCTGTAATTAAACACAAACATTATTTTTCATATTACAGTTTAAACTTAAAAATATTCAGCTCTATCTAGCTTCCTGCACTGATGCTGACCATGTCATTTTATATCTTGACACATTTGCTTATATCATTCCCTCTACCAAGAAATTTCTTCCAAATAGTAAGTATTCAATATACATTATGAAATTTATGAAAAGATAAGAGAAGGAATAAAATATTTCATACACTAAACAAAAGCAACATTTGGAGTTAAAGCACAGAATTGATATGACCAACTTTACCACTATGATCATCACAAAAGGATTGCTCATATTTAATTGTTATTTGGATTAATGACAATTACTAGTAAGACAAAAGAATGAGTAATAATATGAACTTAATGAAATAAGTCTGAAGACTCCACTGTCTAGCGAGAATGACGGTATAAAGTACTCCAACTCTATATGTAAAATATACACAAAATATTTTATAATGTCAAAATACCCAAGTTAAATGCCTTATTAAATATCTGGTTATGAAAGAAAGATATAAAAATTAAGAAAAAATAAAGAAATGACTTCTGTGCTATTGGAACCTGAAATTAGCCTGAGCTTGTTAAAGTCATAGGTCTACTGACGTAGTGTGGACACTTACACGAGGCATGGAATGTATTGGTTTATGTACATATGTATATATATATATTGCGGGGCAGTAGCCATGGATCCAAGGCAAATTTCAGAGAATTTTGTACTAGCTTGTCAGCTTATTTTTTTTTATATCATTGATACTTATTATTTGAACCTAGTTTTAGTGAGAACTTCACAGAGCACTGTCATGGAGGCCAGTCATGTAGTAAGAATGTGCCTATCTGACCAGCAGGGTATAAAATGTCCTGATTGAGAATCCCTATTGAGTTTCCTTGTCCCAGGGCATTCCAAGCATATATCCTTGGTTTCTGATTTGAGAGAGAAAGCATATCCTTTATTTGTCTGTGCCTGGTCTTTTGGATTGTTCGCTGGGAGGCAGCTTTTGGCAGAGAAATATCCTTACTCTAAAAAACAGCATAAACAGTAGCTTCAGAGGCATTGCCATTTAAAGTCCTGTTAGATTTCTTTAGGAATCAAATGGGTTTGACTGCCCTAGCACAATTACAAATGCTATAACTATAAAGAAAATAAACTTGCTTCGTTAAGTCAAAATGTTTCTCACCAGCAGGCAAATTCCCTTAATGATAGGGATCTAGGGGCTTATGATTTTAACAAGTATTTCTTTTGTCCCACATTGATTGTACTAATATTGCACAACATGAACCAGATTTCTGGATGTACTTGTGGGGGGGGGGACCCTGCACTGACTTCTTGGCCTCTAAAAGTGCAGTAAAACTGAAATTCTTGCAAAGATGTGTGACTACTTTGTTAAGTAATTAAAAGTAATAATGTTAATTAAAATCAGTTCACCTTTACAAATGAATTTTGCTACTCTTACAGTATGAGATTAAACTTTTCAAAATTTTCAAAAGTCGAGACCTATTTTTTTGTTTCATGTGTTTATGATTTATCATCTTATTTTATTATTTATTATTCAATATCTCACAATTTAGAATAGACTCATTTCCTTTTTAATTTTTCAAACAATTTTCCACAAATATATGGATAGATTAATGGACAAACCCCACCATTCCTCCCTTACTTTTATCTAAGACAGTTCTGTATATTTTCTGAATAGTCCTAAATTTAAGATTAAATATATGTATTTGTGATCTTCATACAACATATATGAGTCACTGTTTCATTTTTCTATATTCTTGAGATTTTTCAAAGTAACATTGAAATTATATTTTTGTGGTCTGTGTGAGCTGTCATAGATATTTGACTATGATGATTAAGACATATTTACTTTTATGATCCAAACACTAAACCAATAAAAAAGTTATACCTGATTAATTGCATGCTTATTGCTCAATTAATGAGGGATCACTTTATAACTAACTCTTTTAGAAATTTTATATCAAAACATTAGTGTCTATTTATTAATCTAAAATAACCCTTTAAAGTATGCTTTCTGGCAGGGGGTATGATATTTGTCTGCCTTTTCCTTTTACCAGCAGTATATCCACCATCAAAAACAAAACAAAACAAAAACAAAACACACACACAAAAAAAAGCCACAGTTTTAAAAACAGATTGTTTCCTTTTATGTACATGATAGACTGAAGTGATTGTGAAGTAAGAGAACATGCATTTTCAGAGGAAAAAGTGTATAAAGAAATCTCAGGAGATTAAATTTCTATTTCCTGCTTCAGCTATTCGCTAGGTGGCTAAAGGCAATGAGTTTCAAAATGTGGTTCTCTGGAGGTGATCACATTACACTTTAAAATAAGCATGTATATATTCTCCTCAAATCTTACATTTGAAGTATGAACTCGTGTATTTTTATGGAGGCTAAAAAAATGTCCCTAAGGTCTATGAACACACATAATAGCATGATTATTAAAAGTATTTCCCCTGATCCAAAATTTGTCATTTCACAAATGTGGGTTTTGTGCCTCCTTATGTTTTTGTCTTGATGAAATGAACTCCATAAGACTATTCTACCTAGTTCATTTCCTCTTCTTGTTAATTTACACTCATAATTCCCCTCGTTCATTGTTGCTTCTGGCTTTGATTGACTTGACAGGCTACCTAGGCAAAATATCTGAATTGACTTCAAATTCAACTGTTTTGTGTCATAGTGCCATGGTTGTGAAATTCTCAGTACCATATTGTCCATTCTATTTTCTACCTCTGTGGTCCCTAATCCTAAACTCTTCTACAGTTTCATCCTCCTCTATCAGACTAAAATAAATAATACAGATACTAGTCCTCTCTATCTCCTTTGGATTTCCTTACACTGTGTTGACGCTGTTGGCAATTTCAACCTCAGTCTTAATCAATAGGCAGATAACTATCAAATTTATAATTCCATCTTTGAACTCTACTTCGAGCACCAGACATGAGTATTGAAACCCCTATTTGTTCTCTACTATTAGATGTCTCAAAGGTTGCTCAGATTCATGTCCAAAACCAAAATCAGACCCTATTTCTTAATTTCCTACAAAACTTTGAAGTTCCTTCATGTAGAATCAAAAATTGTAATTATATATACATTTTTTATTATTTGAGTGATGTTTGCCTTTCCTATGAGTGTATAAGCTCCATTAGGACAGGAGGCCTTTCTCTTCTGGTCAACATCTCTATACCCCTTGCTTAACAGAGTGTCTGGAATATAATAGACATTTGAAAAATATTCATTGAACATTTAATAAAGCAATTCTGGAGGATAAATAACAGGAAAAAGAAAAGATTGCAAATACTACTAAGTTTTTGTGATACTAATAGTTTTAGCAAGTTAAGAATTATAATTTTTATCAGACAATAAGTAAAACAGTTTGCATATAAAAGTTTTTATTATTCTTATATCAAATAATTCCAGAAATAAAATATGCCCTTAGTAGACACGTGTATATAAATAACAAAGAGATGATAAATGGGGAGATGGACAGATGTATACACACAAACATACATGCATGCATACATAATTTTTATGAGGAGCCACTGATTCTGAGGCATGTAACAAGTGTAGGAAAGTATTGAGGGTTCTGTAATTTAGAAGACTCATCTAGAATGTTAATAAATAGCAGTTTCGCTTTTTTTTTTTTAAATCTTCTTTTTCAAAAGAAAGATGAAGTAAGTCCCAATGCTTGGCCTAGGATGATAAGACACAATGTGTGGTTGATCCCTGGTAGTTTAGATTTCACCCCCACTCTGGATATATATTTTCTAGGTCAAATAATCTTTGTTAAGGATGTGCTGGTGTCTGTCTTTGAAAGGAATGAAAAGGCAATTTAAATTAATTGGCCCTTAGAGCTCCGAAGAGTTTAATTCCCTCATGTGATTAAACTCTTTACCCCTAAAGATTCTATTCCCTTGATTTTAAAATTGAATAAGATTCAGCATTTGTTTTATACATACAAACACACATACACAAACACACACACACTGTTATGAAATCATCTCTCTTTTAGGCAGTAGACTGTGTATGTTCAATGAACAAATAGTCAATCTTAAGAAGAAATACTACTAGAAATTTAAGAATTTATTTCAGGGAACACAGTTAATAAAATAGGAAGTTTTATTGTGTTACCCTAGCAAAATGTCAAATAAAAAAAACCCAGCATATTATTTTTTGGTCATTTAACATATTCTTTTGCTTTCTGAAATCACATAGTAAAAAAAAAAAGCCACATTTAAGAATAGATTATAAAATATGACATAATAATATTAATATTATATATGGTTAGCTTTCTTCGGTTTATCACTTGCCCGTGTATTTAATGAAACTATATCTTAGAAAAACTTGAGAACTTGTTTTTCTATCTGTAGATATTTTCTTTTCTTTTTTTTTTTAAGATTTTACTTATTTATTTGACAGATAGAAATCACAAGTAGGCAGAGAGGCAGGCAGAGAAAGAGAGAGGAGGAAGCAGTCTCCACGCTGAGCAGAGAGCCTGATGGGGGGCTCCATCCCAGGATCCCAGGATCATGACCTGATCCGAAGGCAGAGGCCCTAACCCACTGAGCCACCCAGGCACCCCTATCCATTTCTTATGTATCTGCTTAGCCCCCACTTTTTTTGAGAGTTAATGTGTCTTTAGTACTTTTATGTATGCATTGTTCCACTCGGTTCTTCCAACTTTGGGATACAGATAATGGTTTGTCCCAGTTTTGTGAAAGAAGGTATGGGAATTAAGAAGCTTGGTCAGAATCACAAAACAAAAATCACAAAATTCACAAAAAAGAAAAGGACAAAATACTTTTATTTGCAGCAGACACCAAAAGTACACTTTACAGTGTAAATTCCTTTTTACCTTCAACCAATCCTCTTCAAATTATGTTTAAAAACATTGATAATATAAGTTTCTCATCCTTTAAAACATGAAAACTACTGCCTTAGAATGAAAGTTACAGATGTATATAAATACATCATCCTTATTTCTTTTGAATATCCTCAATTTGATTCTATATTGAAGCTTATCATTTACATTTCTATGGACTTGAAAATATTTTATTGCATGTTTATTTCAAAGACATTAGTTTTCTAATATACACAGGCATCCTCATTTATGGCTGTTGCATCACATTATATCTGCTTCCTAATTGCTCCAGGGCTTGGTATATTTGTTTCTGTTTTTGTCCTTAAATAACAGTTGACTTTTTCTGTCAATTCTGATTGTTTAATACATAGAATATGCCACTGTGATTTCTTACCAGCAGTTGCACATCGTGTAGTTATTTTTCTGGGTTTAGAATAGTGTATTGGTTATACTGTGGAGAAACTCCCTACGTTTGTTGATTCATCTCATCAACAGGTATTTTAAAGTAAATTCTATGGTAAAACAATGTGTGAATTGCAAATTTATTGTTTTTGACGAGACATTTTTGTGGTAATATTTTACAAGAAAATATTAATTTTTAATTTTTTTTATTTTTAAAAGTTAAAACCTTCAAAAATTCATTAAAATTTTAATCAGGTAACATTTTCTATTTTTTCAGATATTTAAACATCTTAAGAGAGTGAATTTTTAAAGTATAATCTAGTAGTTCAGAATCATATTTTTCTATAACATAATATATTTATCACAAATATTCTTATGCATTGATTCAGTTCTATATTTTAATGCTTTTTTTGAGAGTCCTATATTTTAATGCTTTTTTAAAAAGATTTTATTTATTTATATGACAGAGAGATAGAGAGAGAGCACAAGTAAGAAGAGCAGCAGGCAGATGGGGAGAAAGCAACCTCTCTGCTAAGCAGGGATCCTAATGGAGGGCTTGATCCCAGAACCCTGGAATCATGACCTGAGCCGAAAGCAGCCACTTAACCAACTGAGCCACCCAGATGACCCTAAGGTAATGCTTTTATTCAGAGTTGATAGTGTACTGGTTCAGATGCTAATCTTATTCAGAAATATTCTCACAGATATACCCAGAATAATGACGAACTGTATTTCTTGCTCCTTGTGGCCCAGGTGAGTTGACACATAAAATTAGCCATTACATCATGGGCCTAAATAAGTTTCCTATCATGTAGAAATGTCATAAGGTAGTTAAGAAAGTTGATGGATCAAGGTCAAGAGGAAGAATATACTACTTATTATTTTCCACTTTAAGAGTTTACTCATCTTCCTCTTTGCTCAATAACTCTCAGGTCATACATCTGAAGTTTGTCTGAAGGTTGTGATAATGTGTAAAAAGGAGAGAGCTGCATTCCCCCAAATCAACTTTCAAGAATGGATCCTACTTAGATTTGGTAAAAAGAGGAACTTGTATGAAATTTGGAAGCTGAAAGAAAATCAGAGGCCATTATTCTTAGAAGGTTGTCCTGGTCAGACCCTCTGATGGACAGAGGTGGGTCTCAGCTTGTCTCTTTGTCCTCTGTTCCCTGTCCAGCATGTCTCCACAACTGTGGGCCCTGCTTGCCAGCAGCATTCGCTGGCCCACCACCAAGCACCCAGCTGGGGCCTACAAAAGCTGCAGATGAAATACAGATGAAATAGTCATTTTCACTGATCTCTACATGAGCGCTCACTTAGTAGTCCCCTTCACCAGCCAGATCAGCTTCTCAGATTTTTTGTAAACTCTAACTTGGTCACCCATGCTGTGCCTGCAGATGGAAAGTAAGTGATTTTCCCCTGATCCTCCAACTTATCCCTTCCAGACTTCAACCTCTTCAGCATCTGCCAAGTTTCTCTTACTGAATTTCCATGAGATTGCTCATTCCCAAAATACTTGTGGTGGTGAGCATCCTTGACCACAAGGGTGTAACAATATCTACTCTTCACGGAGTGCACACCATGCTGCAACTTGTAGATACACTTTATACTAAACTTGGCCTGCTGGATAAACATTTTCACCCTTGTTAAATGGATGAAAGAACTGGAACTTAGAGAAGTCACAGATTTTCTCAAGCACACAGAGATCTATAGGTCATAGTGCTAGGATTCGAGCCCTTCTCAGAGTGTGCTTTTCTGTCTACTAATTAATTCTATATGTAAAAATGTGGAATGGCAAATGGCAAACTTACCTAAAAGTCAGATACTTTAACTGTATAAGGTAGATGAGTGCCTGACAAAAATGGCATCGAATACATCATAAAAGTTGGCAGTCATTTTGCTATAAAAATTGAACTATCTCAAAAATGCATGAAGCAAATCATCTCACCAAAACAGCAATTTCCACTCTATACTTAGCTTGCCCAGTGTCACCCAAGAATAGAGCACAAAATATATTTCCTAAAATGCTTGCTTCTTCTAACCTTTTGGGGGACAGCCGGCGCTTAGCACAGTGCCGTATTCTGCCTTGCGTTGTGCACTGACAGATCTAATCCCCACTAGAGCAGTATTTCCCATCAACAGATATTTAGAAAGTGTTTTCAGTCTGAGGATACTTGAGCCTTAACTTACTGACCTTTGTCCTGATGCAGAATCAAAAGTGTTTCCATACTGTTGTCTCCTTGAGTCATCTCAATTATAACAAAACAAAATAAATCTTTAGGACAGAAATGCACTTAGGATAGCTGATTTACTATTGTTCTAAGCTAACAAAAGTCTGTTTCTTTCTTCCTAGTGCATTTCAGATGTGATAATAACAAAATAAATCTCTTAGAAACAAACAAATCTCTTTGGGAGCTAGAGAAAAGCTCTTAAAAAAGTCATTTTGAGGTACCCAATTTCCTCTCTTCCACATTCGGATGTTCAGATATGTTTTGAAGAAGAAGACACTAAAAGACTAGATGTCAGACACCTTGTCTCCTTTTTAGGACACTTTGTGAAAAACAAACCACTTAAATGTGCTGCCTAGTAGCTCATTTTGTATTTATATCTTCCATTCCTCCCAAAGTGTCAAATGTGTTCTAATGGACTCATATTTAGACTAACATTTATATATAATGAAAGGAAATGACTTTGGAAAAAAAATAGTAATGTTTACTCCATACAACTCCAGAGAGAAACAGACTAATATGTTTCTCTCCACATTGCTTTCTCATTTTTTCTGATTGCACTTTACCCATCATCACTTCCACGTTCTGATGTCATCGTTGTCCTACGGAAAACTTATTGAGGTGGAAACCAAACTCCTCATTCCCCACTCATGCTCCCAAAGCTCTATTCAAATTCATCCTTGTCCTAGCTAACAAATGGCAGTGAGTTTCCCGAGTCTCCTTGTTATTTCCCATACATCTCAACAGGGCGCTGGAGAAGCTTGCTGTCCTGAACTGCTCATAGGCACAGACAAGAAGCTCCAAGTTAAATCCTCACTTCCCCCTGCCAAAGGCCCAGATAACAGGGTGACTTCACAACAGAAAACATTTTTGGCTATAACTCTCTGTTCCAGCCAAACACTAACAGAAAAACTGCATCCCTCCCCCACATCCTTCATCCCTATGGCTTCTTCAGGGTCTAGTGAAAAGGTAATCTTCAAACTCCACCCCCAACCATGGAAGCAGGAGGCAGGGTGGTGTCAACTGGACCCAGCAGGGTGCTGGTTTCTCACCCCTCAGACAGCAGAGGCAGGTGAGACTGTGATTTCACCCCCAGATAGTGTCAGTGAAGTCCAGGAACTGAGGATTAACCACTGATGATCAGTGCTGAGACTCAATGAAGCAGTTCAAACAAGGCTATTAACCATCCTGTTACTCACAAAGCACCCATTTTCTTCAAAAGCATGAGCCTCCATATCCACCTGATGGCTATGAGACCGAACACAGTCTTGGGGGTAGAGCTAGCCAACACTTGCAGCTTTTCCCTTGTCAGGAGTGCCTTGCAAGAAACTGAGTCAGAAGGAAGGGGTACAACATTTTCAAGTACTGAAAGAAAAGAAGGGTCAACCACAAAATCTATATCCAATAAAATATACCAGGAATTAAAAATGCATCAAGAATGAGAGAGAGGGGTGCCTGGGTGGCTCAGTGGGTTAAGCTTCTGCCTTTAGCTTGGGTCATGATCCCAGGGTCCTGGGATCGAGCCCTGCATCTGGCTCTCTACTCAGCAGGGAGTCTGCTTCCCCCGACCTCTCTCTCTGCCTGCCTCTCTGCCTACTTGTGATCTCTGTCAAATAAATCTTTAGATGGCTGCATAGTATTCCATTGTGTTTATAAAAAATAAAAAATTAAAAAATAAATAAATAAATAAATAAATAAATCTTTAAAAAAAAAAAAAAGAAAGAATAAGAGAGAAATATAAACAAGTTTAGATGAAGGAAAACAATTTGTTGCTAGCACGCCTAGTCTTGAAAAATGGCTAAAGAAATTCTCTCAACAGAGAGAAAATGGTAACAGAAGAAATCTTGGAACTTCAGGAAAGGAAGTAACAAAATGGATTAAAAAATGAGAAAAAGAACAAAATGACTATCCTTCATCTCATGTGTTTCTTATACCATATTTGATGGTTAAGTAACAATTATGATGTCATCTGATGTGATGCTCAATGTAAGTAGAGGAAATGCTTAAGACAATTATATTTTTAAAGTTGGGAGATAACTTTATGCAATTAAATAAGATCTAGTCGTGTGATTACCAGACATTAACACTTCCCATAATTAAAATTACACTTAGAATAAATTTCCAAATTCTTAATAAACTTGGGAGGACTTGCATACTATGGTGACAACTACATCTTTTACCTTCACCTTAAACCACTTTCACCCTCCCTTACTGTGCTCCTCCGGCTCTGATGTTCCTTCACTCACCCTTCCAGGACTTTTGTGCGTGTGTTTCCAATCTGAAATGCTTTTCATGTAGCTCACTCCTATGCATACTTTAGGTTGAAATTTAAAGGTCACAACTATAAGGGAGATTTCTCTGACTCCAACCCAATCAAATTAGATACCTGATTATGTTTTTTTCAATCTCTTTTCATTTGACTCCTTAGCCCATATGGGCAGAGGACAAATGCTTTTCACGACTGTATTCTCTCTGCCAGCACAGAGCCTGGCCCACAAAAGAAGTTCAGTAGGATTTGTTCAACAAATAAATGAAGTAGGAGTTGATTTTTCTCAAAGACTTTGCTCTACATACCCTTCACATAGAGGCACAATATCTGATGTCTAAGTATTTATTTATATTAAGGGTTTATAAAATGTTTAAAATCCAGAAATAAACATTAATTCAGTAATATGTAACAAAAATATTGCAACATTAAGGTTGAGAAAATATTTCACAATAAAGAAAACTCTAATTTCATGATGATTAATTGCAGCTTATAATTTTGAATTGAATTATGGACCAGACATTTTAAAAGCAATTGAGAATATTATTGAGACATTCAACAACATTTGAATATGAATCAAGGATTAGCCAATAATTGAATTATTAATAAAACTGGGTATGGTATTAAAGTACTCTCAAATTGGGGCACCTGGGTGGCTCAGTGGGTTAAGCCGCTGCCTTCAGCTCAGGACATGATCTCAGGGTCCTTGGATGGAGTCCCGCATTGGGCTCTCTGCTCAGCAGGGAGCCTGTTCCCTCTCTCTCTCTCTGCCTGCCTCTCCGTCTACTTGTGATTTCTCTCTGTCGAATAAATAAATAAAATCTTAAAAAAAAATAAAGTACTCTCAAATTATTTGGAAGTAACCAGAAAATAAACTATGTGTGTAGAGGGGGAAAAAAAGCATAAATAAGGGAGTGACTAAATGATGAAACAAATTGGGAAAACATGAACAATGGGTAAATCTGGAAAAGCAGCTGAGAATCCTTTGTAGAATCCTTCCAACTTTGTAAATGTGAAATTATATCAAAATACAAAGTCTCAAAAACAGAGAATTATTTAAACCTAAGGAAAACCACTGTCTAGAACACTTGGAATTATATATTTACATACAATTCTTCTTGAAAAATTTTCTTGATATTAGGTCTCACTGGTAAAAAGATCAATTAACATTAAAAACTCAATGATAATCAGAAAATAAATATTACATTAAAGATAACCATTTGAATTGACTTAATATAATTAATGATCGTGAACTTATATAGAGAGAATGAATCATGATATTTCTTTACATATTCACAAGTACAGAGTAATTTTTTCATTTCTGCCATTAGATATGCCAACAATGTAAAAAATAGAAAAATATCTAAGTATTTTAAAAGATGTTGAAATTTCTTGGCATCAGGGAAATACAAATCAAAACCACAATGAGATACCTCCTCACACCTGCCAGAATGGCTAAAATTAACAACTCAGGAAACAACAGATGATGATGAGAATGTGGAGAGAGGGAAATCTTTTTGCACTGTTAGTAGGTATGCAAACTGGTTCAGCCACTCTGGAAAACAGCATGGAGGCTCCACAAAAAGTTAAAAATAGAGCCACTCTATGACCTATCAGTTGCACTATTAGGCATTTATCCACAGAATACAAACAAGAATTCAGAGGGGCATGTGCACCTCCTTCTTTATAGCAGCATTGCCCACAATAGCCAAAATACAGAAAGAGACCATATGTCCACTGATAGATGAATGGATAAAGAAGATGCGGTATATATTCATCAAAATATTACTCAGCCATCAAAAAGAATGAAATCCTGCCATTAGCAACAATTTGGATGGTACTAGAGGATACTATGCTAAACCAAATAAGTCAGAGAAAGACAAGCATATGATTCACTCATATGTGGAATTTAAGAAACAAAATATATGAAAATAGGGGAAGGGAAAGAAAAATAAGCTGAAAACAGAGATGGAGACAACCCATAAGAGAATTTGGAATGCCAAAATGAGAAGAGACAAAGAACTGGGTAGAGAAATAGTTGATGAAATAATGGCCATATTTTTTCCCCAAATTAATGACAAACCCTTATGGATTTAAGAAACTCAAAGAATGGTTGCGCCTGGTGGCTCAGTGGTTAAGTGCCTTTGGCTCAGGTCATGATCCTGGGATCCTGGAATTGAGCCCCACATCAGGCTCTCTGCTCAGGGTCCTGGGATTCAGCCCCGCATCCGGCTCCCTGTTAGATTGGAAGCCTGCTTCTCACTCTCCCACTCCTTGTGTTCCCTCTCTTGCTGTGTGTCTCTGTCAAATAAATAAATAAATCTGATGCAACATGGAGGCTTAAGTGGGTAGAAGAATAAATGAAACAAGATGGGATTGGGAGGGAGACAAACCATAAGTGACTCTTAATCTCACAAAACAACCCTCAGTTTGTTTTGTGAGA
>NC_081561.1:121689503-121809318 GCF_022355385.1 Mustela nigripes | reverse complement strand
AAAAAAAAAAAAAAGAAAAAAAAAAAGAAAAAGAAAAAGAAACTCATAGAATGGGATGCCTCAGTAGCTCATATAGCCAAGCATTTGCCTTTGGCCTAGGTCACAATCCCAGAGTCCTAGGATCAAGTCCCTCAGTGGGATCTTTGCTCAATGGGGAGCCTTGCTTCTCTGCTTGCTGCTCTCTCTGCTTGCTGTTCCCTCTGCTTGTCTCTTTCTCTCTCTCTGACAAATAAGTAAACAAAATATATCTAGAAAAAGAAGCTCAAAGAATAAAAAACAGATATATATCAAATATACACACATAATAGTCATATTACATTAAAACTACTTTGAAGGAAAGACAAAGAGAAAGGCTTCACTGCAGCCCAAACAAACAATACTCATTTTGTAAGGGGAACATGGAGAACTCTTAAAACAGATTTCTTACCAGAAACTATACAAGCCAGAATACAATGGAATGACATTTTCACATGCTTGAAGAATAAATGAAACAAAACTTTGAAAACAGTATTCTAAACCCAATGCAAATATATGTCCAAAATGGTAGCCAAGTCAGGTGACCAAAATCAAATAACCCAAATCAGGTATCCAAATATTGGGAAAATTGATTGGTAATGTACCTGTAATTCAATAAAAAGTTAACAGAAGTCTTTAGGCAGAAGGAATATAACACTTGATAAAAACAAATCTCTTTCTACACACACACACACACACACACACACACACACACAAAACCCAGAGTGCTAGAACTGAAATGAAGGTAAATGTCAAATTCATGTTTTCTGATCTTTAGTAACACTCAGTGACAACTGTCTAAAACAGAGATAGTAACAATATATTGTGTGTTTAAACATATGTAAACATTAAATGTATGACAAAGAAATGGAAAGGAGAAATGGAAGTAGACTGCTGTAAGCTCCTGAGCCAACAGAAAAGCATACGAATTAATAATTGAGATTGGTAAGGTTGTAAGATAAAAATAAATATGTAAAAATCAATTTGATATCTATGCATTAGCAATGAAAAATTGGTTTTTGAATTTTAAAAAATACCATTTACAATAGCACTAAAAAAGGAGTTGTAGGTATAAAGGTTTGGCATTGATTTTGTTACTTTACAATTCCAAAAATACAGGTACAGTCAAGCCCAAATTGCTCCTGGGAATATGTTTATTTTGCTTTTAACATCAGGTAAGGAATGGCTTTTTCTGAGTTTTTGCTTAAGGATATAGAAAATTAAATTTTAACTGCTGAAAACAGAATAATCACACATTAGGGAATTAGGGATTTAAGGGTTTCAGGTGTTTCAGAAAAGCCTTAGTAATCTGAAGTTTCACATACTTATTTATATAGCACACGAGTTCTGAGACTTTTGAAGTTCACTTATTCTACACATTGAACTCTAAAAGCAGCATGTGCATATTTTTGAGATATCAAATGTATAATCTTGGAACGGTATTTGAAGTACAAAATGCCTTTAATGAACTAAAATGATTCAAGAAGAGCATATTGCACTTACAACACATATTCTATACTATGGGCTTCTAAGAGAGGTGGGTATGATGCTGTGAAGAAAAGCAATTGCATTCTCAGTAGGTTATCACAGTGTATTTTCAGAAGTTTCTAATTGAAGGCATGCTTCATTTGCCTTGGCTATAAAAAAACCTACATTTGCTCATGATTATGTCTGTAAATGCCCTCGTAAAATGTACTCTAGCAAACACACCCGCACACTTGCATATGTGCACACACATGCACATAGACACAAACATTTTACAATTTACTAAGAAATATTTTCATGCAGATTACTTCTCACTTCTTTTATGTTTTTTCTGAGATCTTTAAGAATATAGAAAAGTTAGATATTAATATAAATTAATTTAAATGTATTAAAACATATTAAAAAGCCCTGCGTTTGATTTAGTAAATTAAATCATTTTTATTTCTTTTTTTTTTTTTTTAAGATTGCTTATTTTATAGAGAGAAATAGAGAAAGAGTGAAGTCCACAAGCAAGGGGAGGGGCAGAGGGAAAGGGAGAGAAGCAGCTCCCCATTGAGTGCAGAGCCCAACTGGATCCCAGTACCCTGAAATCATGACCCAAGCCATGACCCAAGGTGAATCAAGAGTCAAATACTTAACTGATTGTACTACATGGACACCTCTTTTCATTTTAAAATGGGAAAATGTCAGGAAGGACTTCCTAAATTATGTATTCCATACCTTGATTTTTTAAACCAATAATTAAATGTTTTCTTTAAAGCAGGTTGCTTTGTTTAATTTTTTCTTTCAAATAATAATACACAGACACGCATATACAAAAACAGATAATATATATCTACTATCAGTATTTCATTTTATCTTGTCCCTTTCTAGTTCCTTGTTCATGTCTTATTGAGAAAAAAGGGTGCTTCACAATATGCTCATCATAAACTTTCAAGATAGTTGCATGGGATTGTAATTATTATTATAGAAAAATAAGGACTGAATGAGAATTGAATATCAGTAGTGCCTTCCAGGGAAATTTCATACCAATCATGATGGTATTCAGGTTTGTTTCTCCTGCTCTCCAGCCAAAAGAGATTAGAGATCATTAGACACCAAAATAACCTCCATTCTGAATCTCATTGTCATTTACAGGATAGGTTATTTTAATTCCTGAGAATCTCTGCCTAACAAATTCTACTTTTAGGAATCCTACCCACTTTAAGATTTGCCATTTAATAAGCTCTTGACTTTGAACAAATTACCTACTCTGGGAGCTTCAGATCCTTCAGAGGTAAAACTATAAGGCCTGATTCATAAACTGAATGGGAGTAGCAAAACACTAAGAATAAAATTCTTGGTCCATAGTAAGACCTCATCATTGATAAATATTGTGATTATTATTAGAGAGGAAATATTATATTATTGGAAAGAGAGAATGAAAGACCTCTGTTAGAACATGGGTTTTATTTTGTGATAAAAAATTATGGTTTATAGATCATTATTAATGTATTCAAAATACATATATATACAAAATCATGTGGAAGAAAGTCTTCAATCCTTAATAACAACAGGCAATGAGCATAACCACATCTAGACCTTATAGATTATCAGAATATGTCTGTGAAGAGAGATGGAGCATTCACGACTATGAAACATTCAATTAAAAAGTTATAGAGCTTTAGTGCCAAATCCTCATATTTCTCTCATCTGAGACTAACTTTACCAATAGAGCTAGATAGGGTGAAGTTCTATCTTCTCAAGATCTTTCAAACTTACCCAGGTGTGAGGAAGCGGAAGATGCACATCTGACAGGAAGAAATGTAAGAAATTTCAAATTGAAATCCAAGACAAGGATGGTCTCCACCAACCCCTAAATTAGTCACTTATTTGTTTCTTTATTCAATAACTAATTATTGAATATGGGACTTGGTACCAGCATCGTGCTTGACAGACTTTGGAAATACTGTGCTGAGCAAGGTGGGAGCCTCTGCTTTTATGAAATAAATACCCACAGAAATAAATTGCTTTATTGAAATTATTTTATTTATTTAGTGACTTCTGCTCTAAGAAATAAAGAGATAAACATAACTTTAGAAAATTACAAAGGTTATGGAGAAAATGAAACAGGGAGATATCTTGGGTGATCAGGGTCAACTTTGGTTTGGCTAGTCGGGGAAGCCGTCTCTGAAGTTTTCTTTTGGCACTGGATCTGAGAACTTCATGGGACATTGAACTTCCAGGGATTTAAAGAAATATCCCTGAAGCTAAGATGCCTTCCCTTATTCTGAATCCCATGTTTATTCTATTAGAAATTCTAAAGCTCATGGTGGTCTGAGATGAGACCCTTGCAGATAGGCAACATCTCCAATCAAAACCTAAACTACAGAGATTATCTGAACGTGATATGGGAAGCTAAAATTGGTTTAATGCAATGGAACTTAGAAAGATGATGAACTAAATAAAAGGGGGCACATAAAAAGAGACTCAAGCAGATACTGAATATAAAGATTAAAGGGAAAGTAGAATAGAAATTCCTGGATATCTAAATCCAGCATCTTTCTAAATCTCATTTCCTTGAACCAACTGTAGCTTTCTATATGATGTTCAAATACAAAGATAACAGACATAGTGAAAAGAAGGGGCAAATACACCCCAATGTTCATAGCAGCAATGTCCACAATAGCCAAACTGGAAGGGGCCAAGATGTCCTTTAAAGGATGAATGGATACAGAAGATGTGGTTCATATATACAATGGAATATTACTCAGCCATCAGAAAGGATGAATACTCCCCATTTGCATTGACATGGATGAAACTGGAGGGGATTATGCTAAGTGAAATAAGTAAGTCAAGCAGAGAAAGACAATTATCATATAGTTTTACTCATATGTGGAACATAAGGAATAGTGCAGAGAATCATAGGGGAAGGGAGGGAAAACTGAAGAAATCAAAGAGGGAGACAAACCATGAGAAACTCTGGGATCTGGGAAACAAACTGAGGTTTACAGAAGGGAGGGGGCTGGGAAACAAACTGAGGGTTACAGAAGGGAGGGAACTGGGACAACGAGGTGATGGGTATTAAAGAGGGCATGTGCTGTAATAAGGACTGGGTATTATATGCAAATAATGAATCATTGAGCAGTATATCAAAAACTAATGATGTACTATATGATGGTTAGTTGAACATAATAAAAAAGGGAAGATACAAGAAAGAAAGATGAGAGCAAGAAAGAAAGAAAGAAAGAAAGAAAGAAAGAAAGAAAGAAATCCCCATACCTGAATCCTGGGGATCATGTATTGATACATGCATTCATTCATGTTTAAATATTTTCATTCCTTCATTTAATTAGCACATGGGCATTTGTGGCAATAGTAAATCAAGAAAAAGAAGACAAAACTCTATATATAGCTTTAGACCTGCACAATCCAATAAAGGAGGTACTAGCAACATGTCTGATCACTAAAATCAAAATTAAGTAAAATTTAAAATTCTGGGGTTGCCTGCCTGGCACAGTCAGCTCAGTGTGCAACTCATGATGTCAGGGTTATGGGTTTGGGTCCCATTTTAAGGGTAGAGATTACTTAAAGACAAAAATTGTAAAAAAATTCTCAGGAAGGAATAATTATAATTTAAGCTATAATTTAGCAAGAGCATGGTGCTGCTGCACCAACTAACAAACAAGATTTCCCCCAAGGGTTGTCACTATTCATTACAGAACAGAGAGGTTATGCCCAAACTATGCCTTCATAGAGAGTTGTGCCTTAAAGAACCAATCAGTATTGGTAGACAGGTTGACTTAGAAACTTTAAATTAGATGAATAAAATATGTCCTGACAGGGCTAGTTTTTTCTAACCTTCCCAGTAAACTAAGGGAGCTTATTTTACCCTCTCTTCTTGTCACTAATAGTATTGGTGGTGGTCTTCTAACTGTGACCCCTGAAGAAAAGGAAGAGGAATGGGTTATCTTCAACCCCATTATTCTAGTGTTCATAAAGAGAGTCTGTTCCCAGAAGACCCTGCTTTCCTAGCTGCTATCAAACCATACCAACATAACTATGACGACGAGGATACTTGATGCTCTTTCCCCGGAAGATTGTGTGGATCTCAAGCATGTAGTACCATGTGACAGGAAGAAAGATTGTAAGTTTCGTTAGAGAATTCCTTACATCCTGTAAAGCAGACATCACTAGATTATAACCATCTGGTTGAAGATGAAAGTTGCTCCATGGAAGCCAACTACCTCTTAAAATCTCTCTGCCTTGTCCATGACTTCAACTTTTCTTTCCTTCTGCCAATGCTCCATTCTTAATATGTTTCAGTCAGCTGAATTCACTTCTACCCTCTAGATACTGTATTTTTTCCTGAATGAAAATATATATTTTTTTCTCTTGTTTCTTTTAGCATCATGACCTGGAACAGAACTTTGGCCTTAAGTTAATGAGGTTTGCCTTGGTTCCAACTGGCAGACTTCATCAAGGGAAGATGGGGTCCAGTCCAATGAAGGTGCAAATGGTTGGTTCAACTTTAGTTCAATCTACCCTCCAGAGAGACCATGCCTTTTTTCCTTGTAAGTCACATAAGAAAAAAAAAGCAAACAAAACACAGCTCAGCTCTCCAAGACAAGTTTTTTTTTCCCCCTTGTCATCATAGTAAGCCTTGCCACTAACTGTTAAGAAATAGTGACACATTTTTCCTTTTCTTTCTTATAAGAAGAAAGAAAACTTTTTAACTACAAATGCTTTTTTTTTTTTTTTGTAACCAAGGTGATACCAGTGCCATGGATTAGTTAAAATATCCTCTTCCTTTGACACAAACAGTATATATTGTTTGTAGCAACAGTGGTGATATAGCTTATGTAAAATTTGATATTAAACATAAGCAAATACCCATGGCATATTGCATGGACAGACAATAAAAAGATGTCAAAGCACCTGGGTGGTTCAGTTGCTTAAGCGTCTGTCGTCAGCTCAGTTGATGATTCTGGACTCCCAGGATCAAGCCCCATTATAGGCCCTGTGCTCAGCAGGGGCTTCTCCCTCCACCGCTTCTGCTTCTCCCTCCACCGCTCATCCAGCTCTTGTGCTCTCTCTCACTCAAATAAACAAATAAAAATCTAAAAAAAGGACATCAAAATGTAAAATAATCACACAATAAATTTAAACTGATATTTAAGATTACATACTTCACAAAGCCATGTGAGAGTTAAATATAATATAAAACAAAACTCTATTAATATTGTGCCAGGCATCAAGATTTTATTTAAATGTATCAATTATTACAATTATGATAATGATGGAAATGATGAAGGAAATGATCAATAAACAGGCTAATTCTACATTTGAAATGTATCACACATGCTTAAAGTCATATTTTAATCTCTATATTTATTTACTCCATATTAACTTCAAAACAGAATAAAAAATGGATACTTGGTCCATGTGCCAAAATGTCTCTAAATGTATGTGCTGAACTAAGGCATATTCTAGGAGCAGTAAGGGGTTGTGCACTAAATTATAAGCAAGCCTCAGTGAGATGAGTGTTTCTGAGAAATTATTTTTACTACAAATTTCTGTAGAACCCCATATTAAAATCTAGTGGGTCAGGATGTATCTATTATGTTAGTGTAATTCAGAAAAACCAGAGGAGCCTGGGTGGCTCAGTTGGTTGGGTGTCTGTCTTCAGCTCAGGTCATGATCCTGGGGGTCCCAGATCGAGCCCCACCTTGGGCTCCCAGCTTAGTGGGAAGTCTGCTTCTCCCTCTCCCTCTGCCCTGCCCCCTGCTCATTCTGTCTTTCTCTCTCAAATAAATAAATAAAATCTTTTTTAAAAAGAAAGAAAGAAAAACCAATTTTATAGATTTTCCCCCCTAGAATTTATACAAGTAGGAAAATGTTCATCAGAAATAATGTATTACCTGGCATTTATATAACAATTGACATGTATACATGATCCATTTCTATATTTTATAATACATAACTGATCTGAAAACAGTTTACTACATTAGGAGATTTATTTCATATTTGACTCTAAAGAAAATTAAGTTTGTCAAGTCATGGAGTTTATGAGCATGTTGACTAATCCCAGGCAATCATGGCTACCAACAGTACAACATATGCAACTTAATGATGCAATTTGCCAAAAATGACAAAAAATGGAATCCCTGCTGAACACTTTTAAGTAGGGTACCTATCTTCAGATGCTTTTAGTTTACATAACGGCTTCTCAGATGAAATAATGTAGCAAGAAGCAGGAAAAAACTCACCAGTAATGCTTGAATTATTCCAATTGCTTGTGAATTAAAAGCAGCTGTGGACAGTAGGAGGTTGGTCTCTCCTTAAATACCATGTTAGCAACATGGATAAAGATATTATCTTTTGCTCTGATACAGAATATTAAGAATCATGAAAAAAGCAGCAGAAGACCTATAAATGTCATCAAACATTCTCAGTGAGGTAATTATATTTTAGAGATATTTAAATATTTTTAATCATTTATTTTCATCCTATTTATTAGTAACCTTTTTCAAACCACTTTTAAATCATTACAAATATCACCCAGATTGGAGTTTTCTTTTCTTTTTTTTTCATTTTCAGAAGATTTTAACTGTGATTAATATTGATAGCATTATGGGGCACCTGGATGGTTCAGTGGGTTAAAGCCTCTGCCTTCAGCTCAGGTCATGATCCCATGATCCCAGGATCCTGGGATCGAGTCCTGCATAGGGCTCTCTGCTCAGCAGGGAGCCTGCTTCCTCCTCTCTCTCTGCCTCCTCTCTGCCTATTTCTGATTTCTGTCTTTCAAATAAATAAATAAAATCTTTTAAAAAATACTGATAGCATTATATAATTATATAACAATAGGGAATATTTGTGTACTACTCATCTTATAGGGCCAATATTTTCAGTCAGATCTTAAAAAAATGTGTTTTATCATTTCAAAAAGTGATACATAACACAATTATCTGTATTATGGTTGTATTCATTACTAACATTTTGAGTAGCTGTTTCTTTTTTGTCAGGTGTGTGCATACCGATATTATTAATAACATTCACAGTTCAAGGAAACTGTAACATTGCTTACAAATCAGATGTTGCTCTGTTTCTGGAATATAACACTGAAATAGAGGATAGCATTTTGCAAACTGAAACAGGAGAATGTTTTTAAGGGATTAATAGTAGTAGCGAGTTTTATGATTTAATTATGTGTGTTCATAAACAAAAAACATCATTTCAGGTGTGTTACTTTTTTTTCCTCCTGAGTTGTTAAACATATACGCATGAAAAATATAACTTATCTTCTGGAACTTTTTAAATTTTGTTGTAGTGTATATATGCTATGAAAACTTAGTACCGCTGGAAAGGAAAGGTAACAGTGTAATCAATAAAGAGTGGCTATTCACTGCTTCAATTTAGAAGAGACAGAATTGTAAGCATTGAATTAGACTAGAGTTAGGTATCTAGCTAGCTATGGTTAATTACATGTCACTAACCAGCTCCCAGACCTTAGAAAATCTCTTTAAAATTCTGTTTCCTCTACCCTCCTACACTGTTGGTGGAAATGCAAGCTGGTGCAACCACTCTGGAAAACAGCATGAAGGTTCCTCAAAATGTTGAAAATAGAACTACCCTATGGCCTAGCAATTGTACCAATGGGTATTTACCCTAAAGATACAAACGTAGTGATCTGAAGGGGCACGTGCACCCGAATGTTTATAACAGCAATGTCCACAATAGCCAAACTATAGAACAAACCTAGATGTCCATTTACAGATGTCTGGATAAAGAAGATGTGGTATATATACACAATGGAATACTATGCAGCCATCAAAAGAAATGAAATCTTGCCATTTGCGACTATGTGGATGGAACTAGAGGGTACCATGCTTAGCAAAATAAGTCAAGTGGAGAAAGACAACTGTCATATGATCTCCCTGATATGAGGAAGTGGAGATGCAGCATGGGGGGTTAAGGGGTAGGAGAAGAATAAATGAAACAAGATGGAATTGGGAGGGACACAAACCATAAGTGACTTTTTTTTTTTTTTTAAGATTTTATCTATTTATTTGACAGAGAGAAATCACAAGTAGATGGAGGGGCAGGCAGAGAGAGAGAGAGAAGCAGGCTCCCCTCCGAGCAGAGAGCCCGATGCGGGACTCGATCCCAGGACCCTGAGATCATGACCTGAGCCGAAGGCAGCAGCTCAACCCACTGAGCCGCCCAGGCGCCCCCCATAAGTGACTCTTAATCTCACAAAACAAACTGAGGGTTGCTGGGGGGAGGGGGATTGGGAGAAAGGGGGGTGGAGTTTTGGACATTGGGGGGTATGTGCTTTGGTGAGTGCTGTGAAGTGTGTAAACCTGGTGATTCACAGACCTGTACCCCTGGGGATAAAAATATATTATATGTTTATAAAAAATTAAAAATTAAAATAAATAAATGAAAAAGAAAAAAAGAAAATGCACACTAAAATACTCAGGGATAAGCAGGATTATGTTTGTAGCTTATTCTTAAGTGGTTCAAATATAATGTGTGTGTGTTGAAAGAGAAAACAATAAGCCCACGTGGCAAAATGGTAACAATGATGAATCCCAGTGAAGGTTATCGAGAGGTTCTTTGAACTCTTCCAGCAACTTTCCTGTTAAGTTTGAAATTACATCCAAAAAAGGGGAAATAAAGTTTTATGAGATTTAAAAAAAATTTTTTTTTTAAAATCTGCACAATAAAATCTTATCTTGCCCTCTGGGGGGGAAAAATCCTGTTTCCTCTATAAGACTTTGACATCACAATGTGGAATTTAAGAATTTTAAGAGTCTATAAACTAACTTCAGTTCTTCAAAACACCTACTTAAAAAAAAAAATATTACCCATCAGTAAACTATATCAAGAACTAAAACAAAGGATCTTTGCTTTAGTTGGGGGTAGATTATGTTGATTCATCTTGGCATTTCTGAAGTTATTTAAAGTTTAATTGATAATACATATATACTCATACAGACATACACATACATATGTGTGCATGTGTGTGTGTGCATATATGCTATGATACTGTGAATATATGCATGCATGTACTAAATACTAAGCATAAAAATATAATATTTTTGTATTTTTATACATCAAAATATCACTACCTGGAATCCATGGGTCAGAAAGTGGAAGGCAGAGAAGAGATGTTTTAAATTAAACATCTGGAACCATTGAAAATAACTATCACTATGCTCTTTATATTTTACTTCTAAAACCTCTTCCTTTTCACCCATATCCTGATTTCAATTAGTATCTCAATGCTAACATACCCTAAATATATATATCTCTATTCTTTACTTCTGTCTCATATTTCAAGCTGTATATTGCAATTTTAAACCTGTCACTTTATTATCATTTCCAGTATATCTACTCTATTTTATTTCCTAGTTTTCTTTTCTTTCTTCTTTCATAGAAAGACTACTCTCTTACCAGTTGTGCTGACTCAAAGTGTTGCACTCATTTTTACAAATCAAAACCACAATGAGATATCACCTCATTTTTTATGTTTTTTGATGGAAGTATAACATATCCACATAATTTTATAAGTTGACTAATTTAATACAAAGTGAAAAGAGCATATAATTTTCACCCAGGTCAATGAGCACCAAGCAGAAGAATTTATGAAGGCTCTGAGAGCCAAAGAGTCCAGAAATTTAATAACTACTACATAATTGCCCCCATATTGATTGATAGTCACTCTGCTTAGACAGATTGGCTCCTCACTCTAAGAACGGCAGAGGAAACTCCGAAAGGGCTTCACATTTGAAAGTGAGATTCACACCAGTGAGAAGTAGACTGGGCCACTTGACCAACAGAGAGCAACTTTTCCCAGACAAAGACTCACATCAATGAGGAACTGCTAAAAATAGAATTTACATCAATTAGGACAGAGATGTTAGGGTCAAGGGAAGAGAACATTCAGATATAAAGTGGAGAGAGCTGCAGAGAAAGTAAACCTCGGATAATATAAAGTCAGATTTTTTAACATTTCCTGGTAACAATAAAAAGGGAGTCTTCATTTCTGTCTAAGCTAAATAGCCCTATTCTTGAAAATGAAACATGCCAGAAACACAAGCCTGTATAAAACAGGTGAACATTTTTGCCTCACAGTTCCATATGAAATAAAGTGAAATTAGGAAAATGATAGAACTATGAAAAAACCAAGAGTTACTGAGCTGTGGTCCCTCAGCTTCACACCCAGCCTCCTATACTCTGCTTTATGATGCTAGAGCAGGGAATCTACCTGTTTTCTTCTGACAAGCACTCCTTGTTTTGCTTTGTCAATATAAAGTTCTATACTACCAGGGTTCTGGGAGGCTGTTGGAGAGAGAGGAGCTATGTGTCTTGATGTGTAGCCCTATTCCCAGTTTTATTTATTTATTTATTTACTTTTAAAAAAAAATTATTTATTTTCAGCATAACAGTATCATTATTTTTTCACCACATCCAGTGCTCCATGCAATCCGTGCCCTCTATAATACCCACCATCTGGTACCCTGACCTCCCGCCCCCCCTGCCACTTCAAACCCCTCAGATTGTTTTTTAGAGTCCATAGTCTCTCATTATTCACCTCCCCTTCCATTTTACCCCAACCCCCTTCTCTCTAACTCCCCATGTCCTCCATGCTTTTTGTTATGCTCCACAAATAAGTGAAACCATATGATAATTGACTCTCTCTGCTTGACTTATTTTACTCAGCATAATCTCTTCCAGTCTGGTCCATGTTGCTACAAAAGTTGGGTATTCGTCCTTTCTGATGGAGGCATAATACTCCATAGTGTATATGGACCACATCTTCAGTACAGACAAAAGGCTGATATCCAGGATCTATAATGAACTCCTCAAACTCAACACACTCAAAACAAACAATCATATCAACAACTGGTCATACAAATGGCTATCAGACACATGAAAAAATGTTCATCATCCCTAACCATCAGGGAGATTCAAATTAAAACTACATTGAGATATCACCTTACACCAGTTAGAATGGCCAAAATTAGCAAGACAGGAAACAACATGTGTTGGAGGGGATGTGGAGAACGGGGAACCCTCTTACACTGTTGGTGGGAATGCAAGTTGGCGCAGCCTCTTTGGAGAACAGTGTGGAGATTCCTCAAGAAATTAAAAATAGAACTTCCCTATGACCCTGCCATTGCACTCCTGGGTGTTTACCCCAAAATTACAGATTCGTGAAAAGTAGGGCCATCTGTACCCCAGTGTTTATAGCAGCAATGGCCACAGTCGCCAAACTGTGGAAAGAACCAAGATGCCCTTCAATGGATGAATGGATAAGGAAAATGTGGCCCATTCCCAGTTTTAATTCCAGCCTCTATGAGTATAACTCTGCTAATGTCTTCACTCTAGCAGTAGCTGTTGGTTCTAGTTTGCAGATTTTTCAATGCTCTCAAAACAAGGTTTACTGTGCACCTTAGAGATTTTAGCATGGCCCATTGGTGCTCTTTTTTCAGAGGTCTGTGTCCCATTCCCAGGGGGTCCCTCGTCTGAGCTCAGAGAAACTGACACCAGCCAATTAGTGCAGTCCTCTCAGAGATCCAAGTTTCAGCTCTGCAGGGACCATCCTTCAATCTTTAAATCTTTATTAATTCCAATCTCTCCCTTTTGTTACTTGAGAGCTATGGTTGTAACTTCTTTCCGTAATCTCTATCTCTTTTGTAATTCCACACTTTCTTTAAAAATATTAGTTCTTGAGTATCTAGTTAATATCTTTTGTATTAAATTGTTTTGTTGAAATAACTGGTGTGTTTCTATCTCCTACCAGACCCAGACAGAGGCAAATTGAAGAAATCATAATTAGCAAGTGAGACATTAAGATGATAAAATGAAAGAAGACATAAATGAAATGCTGAGGGAATGGAGAGAATTAGCAATAACAGAAAAAAAAATTCAAGACAAAACTAGACAAAAGCTAATTAAAATAATGGAAAATGCCTTAATAAAAAGCAATATGGGTAAGAGGATATTTGGGAAAAATATACACAAAAAGAGAAAGATAAACTGGACTAGAAAGATAGAAAATTGAACATAAATGGAACAGGAGTGTCTAAAAAATAAAATCCAAACAGAACAGATGGATATGCAAAATTATTAAATGAAAAATTTCTGAATATAAAAGGAAGCTTGAAATTGCATGCTAACTGCACAGTAGATTTTTGAAAAATTTGAGAGGCATAAATCTAGTACAATTATTGGGGCTTATGAAAGGTAAACATTTCTATGATATCCAAAAAATGTAAATAATTTATTTTTAAAAAGATAATTAGATTGACATATGATTTTCAGCAAAGCCATAGGTAGAAAATAATGTAGAACTGTATTTTATTTTATTTTTTTAAGATTTTATTTATTTATTTGTAAGAGAGAGAGAGAGTGAGAGCGAGCACAGGCAGACAGAGTGGAAGGCAGAGTCAGAGGGAGAAGCAGGCTCCCTGCAGAGCAAGTAGCCCGATGTGGGACTCTATCCCAGGACGCTGGGATCATGACCTGAGCCGAAGGCAGCTGCTTAACCAACTGAGCCACCCAGGTGTCCCTAGAACTGTATTTTAAATACTAAACAAAAGACAATGTGAGGCCAGGATTTTATATCAACTCAAACTGACCCTCAAATAAATTCTGCAGGAAAATTCTTTTGTCTGCAAGAATGCAGAGAATATTATTCCCTTGAGCACTTCCTGAAAAAAGAACTAGAGTATGGGCTTCAGACAGACAAAATCCTAGAAAAGTCTGAACATATTTATTGGTAGTGCACATGAATACATTTCCATATTTATTTGTAGAACTAATTGTAAATGGTAGATGAAGGGGATTGTAGATTATGTAATGCTTATAGATGCTGATATTGTAATTATGAAAAAATAATTTAAGAAGTTCAAGGAAAAGGGAAAAGCAAATGAAAGCTCAGTAAGATCCCAGATTTTTTTTACACAATATTTTCTGAAGGTGGAAAAAGTATTACTTCAATTAGATGCTGATGGGAACAAAGGGAAGAACAAGGAGGGGTTACTAATATTATTGTTTACTGTAGGGAATTAATAGAAAATACTAAAGCTAGACCCACCCACACATACACATACTCATCCTATACAAAGAGATTAAGAAAGGAAACAAACTGTATATAAAATTATGGATATTTAAATAAATATAACACAATATCTGAACATTATAAGTCCAACTTACTCTTCATGTCAATAAATCTAATTTGCCTTTAATCATATGAAATGCAGTACTTAAATTGGTTAACAAAACAGAAGCCAAACTTAGGCTTCAAGCAAGATAAAAACTTAAAGGTATTCACAAAGTTTCAAAATGAAAGATGGAGACTTCTTATTTAAGCTCAGATATGTAAAGGTCTGAAAAGTTGCCACTCCTGTTCTTACAGCAAGAAGATGGGTAAACTAAAAATCAAAGACCTTTTCTCTGGACCCATCATAGAACAGTAATAGGACATTCTACTACCTGCAAATCTGGAGAGACAAGTAAATCCAGAGTCTCAGCCAAGATCTACTTACCCAGAACAGAAACCACTATATCCCATGAATTGATAGGTACAGCTAAATGGTGATTTTCATGAATGGCTAGAGGCTGAATTTAGACTAGTATGATAGTGAATCACTGCTGGAAGCTGCAGTTTTAGGGGACTTCTGTCACTTTTGAGTACTTTTCATCCAGAAACAAAATAAATTATTATGGTGAAGATCTGAGAAGGATTTCCTCATAGTCTTGGCAGGGGTAGCCATCATAAAACCCACCCAAACTCTTGTTTCCAAAACAAACAAACAAACAAACAAACAAAAAACAAAACAAAAAAAAAAAAAAAAAAAAAAAAAAAAAAAAACATGGTATCTGGGAAAAAAGGCATGACCAGAAAGTAATTTGGAGACATTATCCCAGTTAAGGAAGATCATTCCTTCCCATTTCAGCCCACACCTGCCTTCCAGTCTCAACTTAAGTAGGAAAAATACATAGTTAACAAGAGACAAGGCTTAGAGAAAATAAAATGAAAATGCAATTGTCAGGGAAAGAAGTAGAGGGCAGAGTAAAGGAGAGAACCTCTGGAAAAGGAACATAAGGGATTGTGAAGGCCACACCCCAAAAGAAAGTCTCACTAGTGGACTGGGAATTATCAGATTTTAGCATGATGCCCCTCCCATAGAACATGTCAACACTGCAGTGATAACACTATAAAAAGGAAGTGTACTAAAAGCTGTAAGAGTTGAAAGACACAGACCCTCTTTAAGACTGCAAAAGAGAGCCCCAAAGCCAAGTAAGGCCACTAAGGGAGATTGAATTCTCTGGCACCTAGAACTACAAGAAGCATTAAATATAGTCCAGCTCCTAGCCAGATAATACATACTTTTAAATAAAGTCTTGTTTAATTTAATTAATTAATTAATTAAATTATCTGATACAACATGTCCAAAATCTACAAAACAGCCCAAAAAGGCAGGAAAAAAGAATTTCTCAGAAAGCAAAAAGCTTGGAGAATTCATTGCTAACAGATGTATTCCACAAAAAGTGTCAATAGAAGTTCTTCAGGTAAAAGGAAAGTGATGTAGTCAAAAATTTGGATCTGCATAAAGGAAGGGAGAGTGTCAAAGAATAAATAAAACCAATGTGAAGTGTGTAAACCTGGTGATTCACAGACCTGTACCCCTGGGGATAAAAATATATGTTTATAAAAAATAAAAAATTAAAAATAAATAAATAAATAAAAATAAATTAAAAAATTTTAAAAAAATAAAATCTTTATGTTGTTTTGTTCTTAATTGATCTAAAAAATGCATGTTTATTTAAAGCTATAATGTTAACAATGTATGGATAACTATAGTTAAGTTTAGCTAAAATCATTGTCAGCAATGTCACGAGGAACTAGAGAGAGGAAATGGGAATACTCTGCTATCATGTTCCTGTTCTACACATTAAATGTTATGTTGTTAAAGTGGTCTGGGATTATTTTAAAATGTATATTGTAAACTCTAGAGCACCTTCAGAAAAAGGAAAATGACATCATTAAAAGTTAAATTTAAAGCAAAGAAGAGAGGCTCCTGGATGGCTCAGTTGGTTAAGCATCTGACTCTTGGATTTCTGCTGAGGTCATGATCTCAAGGTTGTGAGGTTGAACCCCACCTCAGACTCCACACTGGGTATGTAACCTGCTTAAGATTCTCTATTTCTCTTTCTCTCTCTCTCTCTGCCCTTCCCCACCAGCCCAGCGCTCACATGCTTTCTCTCTCTCTCTCTCTAAAAATAAATAAAAGCAAAGAAGTCATAAAGATGGGAGTAGGATCGTGGGGCTAGAATCAAAGAAAAATGCACAAAAGAAACCAGTTACAAAGAGGAGATTTTAGCCCAGTATGTCAATGAGCACTTTAATGTGAATGATCTAAACCAACTACTTGCAAGACATAGAACATCAGATTAAATTTAAAATTAAGCACTCTAATTTTATGATGTCTACACAACACCAACTTTAAGCATAAATACTCAAATATGTTAAAGACAGAGGACTGCAGAATGATCTGCCACTGATAAAATGGAAGCTCTAGTGTCTATATTAATTTTAGGCAAAGTGGAACTTCAGATAAGGAAAATTAACAGTGATAAAGAGGGATATTGTCTAATTAAACAGAAGTCAATTTTCCAAAAGCCATAACAATTTTAAATTTGCACCTAATAGGATGTGACTAGTGACAAAATACATGAAGCAAAAACTGACAGAACTAAAGAGAAACAAGCAAATCCACTATTACAGTTGGATAATATCCCTCTTTCCATAATTGATAGATTAAACTGATAGAAAATCAGTAAGAATGTAGTTGAATTGAACATCACAATCAATCAACTTTTCTGGCTGATATGTATAGAATACTCCCTCTAATAGTGGCAACATTCCAGTTCTTCAGAAGGGCACATCAAAAAATTGCAATGATAAATCATATATGCCACTATAAAACAGACATTATTTGAATTTATAGTTACAGAGATCTTACAAATTATGATCCCTAAATGCAGCAGAATTAAACTAGAAGCCAATAAACCAAAGGTAACTGAAAAATCCTGTATGTAGACATTCAACAACACATTATTCCCATCATTCAGGGAAGAGGCCTCAAGAGAAATTGATTACATAAAATATATGTATTGGAAAGCAAAAGATCTCATCTCAATAACCTAAGCCCCTACCCTGGAAAACTAGAGAAAGAAGAGCTAAATAAGAAAAAGAAAAAATGTAGAATATAAATATTCAACTATCAAAATTAAGTAAAAAATTCTAAGAAACATCATCATATATGATAATTTATGTGGAAGCCCAAAAGAGTCCACTCCAAATCCGCTAGAACTTGAACAGGAATTCAGTAAAGCGTGAGGATATAAAATCAATGCACAGAAATCAGTTGCATTTCTATACACCAACAACAAGACAGAAGAAAGAAATTTTAAGGAGTCGATCCCATTTACAAAACCATAAAATACCTAGGAATAAACCTAACCAAAGAGGCACAGAATCTGTACTCAAAACTATTAAGTACTCATGAAAGAAATTGAGGAAGACACAAGAAATGGAAAGATGTCCCATGCTTATGGATTGGAAGAACAAATATTTTGAAAATGTCTATGCTGCCTAAAGCAATCTACACATTTAAGGCAATCCCTATCAAAATCCCATCAATTTTTTTTCAAAGAAATGGTAAAAATAAGCCTAAAATTTATATGGAACCAGAAAAGACCTCAAATAGCAAAAGGAATATTGAAAAACAAAGCCAAAGTTGGTGGTATCACAATTGCGGACTTCAAGCTCTATTACAAAGCTGTCATCATCAAGACAGCATGGTACTGGCACAAAAACAGACACATGGATCAATGGAACAGAATAGAGAGCCCAGAAATAGACCCTTAACTCTACGGTCAACGAAACTTCAACAAAGCAGGAGAGAATGTCCAATGGAAAAAAGACAGTCTCTTCAACAAATGGTATTAGGAAAATTGGACTGCCATATGCAGAAAAGTGAAAATGGACCATTTCCTTACACCACACACGAAAATAGACTCAAAATGGATGAAGGACCTCAATGTGAGAAAGGAATCCATCAAAATCCTTAAGGAGAACACAGACCGCAACCTCCTTGACCTCAGCCACAGCAACTTCTTCCTAAGAACATCACCAAAGGCAAGGGAAGCAAGGGGAAAAATGAACTATTGGGATTTCATCAAGATCAAAAGCTTCTGCACAGCAAAGGAAATAGTCATCAAAACCAAAAGACAACTGACAGAATGGGAGAAGATATTTGCAAACGACATGTCAGATAAAGGGTTAGTATCCAAAATCTATAAAGAGCTTAGCAAACTCAACACCTGAAGAACAAATAATCCAATCAAGAAATGGGCAGAGGACATGAACAGATATTTCTGCAAAGAAGACATCTGGAAGGCCGACAGACAGATGAAAAAGTGTTCCACATCACTGGGCATCAGGGAAATACAAATCAAAACCACAATGAGATACCACCTAACACCAGTCAGAATGGCTAGAATTAACAAGTCAGGAAATGACAGATGCTGGTGAGGCTTCAGAGAAAGGGGAACCCTTCTACACTGTTGGCGGGCATGCAAGCTGGTTCCACCACTCTGGAAAACAGCAAAAAGTTGAAAATAGAGCTACCCTATGACCCAGCAATCGCATTACTGGGTATTTATCCTAAGGATATAAATGCAGTGATCTGAAGGAGCATGTGCACCAGAATGTTTATAGCAGTAATGTCTACAATAGCTAAACTATGGAAAGAAACTAGATGTCCATTAACAGGTGAATGGAGGAAGAAGTGTGGTATATATATACAATGGAATACTATGCAGCCATCAAAAGAAATGAAATCTTGCCATTTGTGACAACATGGATAGAACTAGAGGGCATTATGCTTAGGGAAATAAGTCAAGCGGAGAAAGACAATTATCATATGATCTCCCTGATATGAGGAAGTTGAGAGGCAACATGGGGGGTTTGGAGAGTAGGAGAAGAATAAATGAAACAAGATAGGATCAGGAGAGAGACAAACCATAAGACACTCTTAATCTCACAAAACAAACTGAGGGTTGCTGGGGGAAGGGGTTGTAAGGAGAGGGTGGTTGGGTTATGGACTTCAGGGAAGGTATGTGCTATGGTGAGTGCTGTGAAATGTGTAAACCTGGCGATTCACAGACCTGTACCCCTGGGGTTAATAATACATTATATGTTAATTTAAAAAAAAAGAGGGACGCCTGGGTGGCTCAGTGGGTTAAGCCTTTGCCTTCAGCTCAGATCATGATCTCAGTGTCCTGGGATCGAGCCCCACATCGGGCTCTCTGCTCCGCAGGGAGTCTGCTTCCCCCTCTCTTTTTCTCCCTGCCTCTCTGCCTACTTGTGATCTCTCTCTGTCAAATAAATAAATAAAATCTTAAAAAAAAAAAAGAAACATTATCATATGTGTAGGTGAGGATGTGAAGTGAAGGGAACTCATAAATGCTGCTGGTGGTATGGTCAACTAGTTGGTGCAACCATATCTGAAAAGCTAACAGGAACACACTCTATAAGACATAGTTATACTTCTATGAACTTAACCTAGAGATATTCTTTTGTTTGTACCAGGAGGTATGTGTGAGGCTATTCACAGATTTGCTCATAAATCTTTACAAAAAATGAAAAAAAAAACCACGGAGTGTATAAATAGATATTAATTATAATAATACAAATGATTTTTATTTGCATTGAAAATTAATGAACTACAACTAGACTCATCAAAATGGATGTGGTTCAAAGCAAATATTGAGCAAAAAAGATAGCATAGAAATGCAAAAATTGTCATTTAAAGATATTTAAAACATGGAAAAATAAATATTTGTACTTATGTCTACATATGTATACATATGGCAATTCTAGTCAAAGAATGAAAGGAATATTTCACACAATAGAGAAAGTAGTGGATGAATCAACACTTGGGTGCTGATAACACTGTTAATGTTTTAAGTTACAAAGCATGCACACAAGGCTTTGTTTTATTTCTCCTTAAACTGTGTTATCTCCATTATATGCAGCATTTAAGCATTTGTTATATTTCTCAATAAAAATGATTTTAAAACTTTTTAGCTAAAATTTGTGTAATCAAACACATCTTAGGTTTTCTTAATTTGATAACCTAATGGATAAGACAGAGTGGGAATTCAGAGAGTCTGTAGCTTTCAGAGTATATAGAAAAACAGTAGGCAAGAATTAATAGTGTAGATTACCCATTTAGGTTTATAAATAATATTATCAAAATGGCTTTTCCTTTTATTTCACATTCCTTGATATGGTTTAGTTTTACCCTTTTATTTGATTAGGAGATAAAAGTGCCATCCAGATGATTAATTGGAAAGTTCAACTCTTATTCCATTGAGCCCAAATTCTTTTAGTATTTATATATTTTAATGCATTTCCTGTAATTTTATAAATGTCTGAAGAACTTTATAAAGCTCAATTAGTGCCATAGTTATAAAATCATTGTTAACTACTAAAACTGTTATTTGATGTGTTCTTTGATAAATTTTCTTCAAAGTTATATCCATTTAAACTTTCAGCTAATCATATGTAAATGAGATAAAGTTTAGACTTAACTGGAAATGCTGTGTAAAATTAGAGTTTGAAAAAGAAATTACAACTTTTATTACTTTTTACCATGTATTAACGTTAGTGTTGTGAAAGAAGTTACTTAAAGTGCTGCATAATTTAGATCAGAAATATTTCTTCTTGGTTTGTTCAATTAAAAAAAAATCCTTAATTCAGATTAGCTTTATATGTATAGGAGTTTGAGGAATCTAACATATAAACTGGAAACATTTTGAAACCTCACCAAAATATTTCCAGAAATTCAAGTATTTTACCCTTAGTAAACATTCTCTGTGAAGAGCCATATAGTAAGTATTTTATGTTTTACATGTCTCTTGGTCTTTGTCTCAGTCACTCAACTCTGCCCTTGTAGCAGCCTTAGACAACACATAAACCAATAGATGTGGTTGTTTTCCAATACAACTTTATTTACAAGAACAAGTGGTCAACTAGTAGGCTTTGTTTGCCCAACTCCGTTCTAGACTTTAATTAGGAGATTCAGACTTTCACAAAATTATAAAGAGGAGAAAGTTTACTTACATGTTCCCAGTAGCCCTTCTTTCCTTCACTCATATTTTCTGGTTTCTTCCTCAAAATCATTTTCCCCTTTTTCTTTTGTAAACTCTTCCACTTTAGGTCATATGAAGTCTCACCTTGATTTCTTACCCCATTAACTCTAATTCACTGTCCCTGACTTCAGGTCTATGCTTCTTCTATTCATTCTCTTTCTTTCATCTAGAGAAATATATCCAAAACAAAAGGTTCACTGTGTCTTTCTATACCTTAATTTACTTTAATGGTATCCCATTTCACTTATAACAATGTCTTATATTTAAAATAATAATACTTAGTATTACTCTCAAATGCAATACTCGTATAATACCTTGATATTAATATAAAACATTTAAACTTCATTTGTAAGAGGTTTAATATAAAGAGAGGAGAAGAGAGTTGAGGGAAATTGGAAGGGGAGGTAAACCATGAGAAACTATGGACTCTGAAAAACAATCTGAGGGTTTTGAAGGGGTGGGGGGTAGGAGGTTGGGGGAACCATGTGGTGGGTATTAGGGAGGGCACGGATTGCATGGAGCACTGGGAGTGGTGCAAAAACAATGAATACTGTTACTCTGAAAAGAAATGAAAAATTTAAAAAAAAAAGAAAGAAAGAAAGAAAAGAAGGAATCAAGGGAGGGAGGAAGGAAGAAGACAAGAAATTCTTAGAATGAAGTATTCAGGGGCACCTAGGTGGCTTATAAGGTTAAGTGACTACCTTTGGCTCAGGTCATGATCCCAGGGTCCTGGGATCAAGTCCCCAGTCCAGCTCCCTGCTTGGTGGGGAGTCTCTTCTCTCCCCCTGCTGGTGTTCTGTCTTTCTCTCTCTCTCTCTCTGTCAAATGAATAAATAAAGTCTTTCAAAAAAGGGAAAAAAATAAAATAAAGACCTATGAATTAATAACATTTAATGAATAAAATTTAAATATCTAATCATGAAATTACATATTACATAAGCTGTTTCTTTTGTCAGCAAAGTATCTATCTTTTTTCATAAAACAAAAAACAGAAGTCTTGTCTCTAAAATACTCCCTCTATTAACTCTGTCCTCAGTATAATACATTATTTGGGGTCCCTCCATGTTACTAGAATTGATACTTATGATATCACAAGAATATGATAATTAACTCAAGATATTTTTAGGGAAAGTAAAGATTAAAGAGAATTTTTTAGAAAATTAATCAATTCCATATTTGGAATCCCTATTCCATAACATTCATGTAGTACTTTCATCCTACTTAGAATGAGGAAATAAACTGTGAAATATCACAAATAATAATTCTACCACTTCTTCCCCTCTGCCTTTTCTCCTTCATGTCTGGGAAGTAGGAGCTCTATGAATGAAACACAGCAGAAAATATCTAGGAATTACATATTATTGTAAAGCATACATGAAAATGTAATTTATTTTTCATATAAAGTGAGTATAAAGATTTCACTACTTTAAATATTTAGGCATACTCACAAGATTCCACAGGACATACTCATGTAAGCGTTTTATATAAAGGCAAAGAGACAGTGAAGCAAGAGAAACAGAGTGCAGGCAACTAGTTGGTGTCGGAGAGGTATCAGGGCACAAGCTCCTCAGGTCCATGTGAATACACATGGCCTCACTTACTTCCAAATTGAACTGCTAAGATCTCTGTGAGGAATGTTTCTTCAGTAGAAGTCAAGTGTGTTTCTGGTCCTAGGGATCACCAGGAGAGCTTAGTAATCTAAAGTATACATCATAAATTCCATTGCTCTTATCCTGGCCAGTCAAAGGAGGTTGCAAGAGGTAAGAACAGATTTTTGTCAGTTTGGCTGTATATAAGCTCTATCCTCCACTGTGATATAAAATTCATATAAACCTTTTATTATTTTATTTCATTATTTGATTATTAAGATCTGTGTCAGCTTCCCTATGATAATAATGAAGGGTTTATTAAAAGCAAGGTTTCCTAATGCCGTTAGAGACTTAGTTTTGCAAAAAAAAAAGATTTTGCCATGCTGTTTGTTTTGTTTTGTTTTGTTTTTTTATCTCCTGACAAAAATAAGAGTGGTTCCATTTTAACTGATTAGCATGAATATAACGGTTTATGACTTGGCTTCTGCTTATCTTTACTTTTTGTCTAACAAACCCTCCTCTCTTTTCTCCAAACTTTCAGTGTCTAATCCATCATATGCAAACTCCATCAATTCCTTTACTGATATATCCTATACCTGCAGCACTTGACTTTCACTTAGGAAGGCCAACTACTCCTGTTTGCCCAGGACTTGCCCAGGTTAGCTTTGAAAATTCCATGGTTTGCGAAACCTGTCTATTCTGGAATGCTCCACTCTATCATTGTTCCTTTCACTGAATATTTCTTATACCTTCAGTTCTTGAACAAAACCTGGATTACTCCTCAAGCACTAAGAAGGGGTAATTCTAACATAAATTAACTACCTAGGTAGGAATAATGTCTTCCTTTCCCACAGAGGAGAGACTCAGCTCATTACATGTTTTTTCTCATGCCAATAAACTTGCTTCTTTGTGGTTCATGCTATTAGTTTGTACCAACCCCCTACATTCATCATCCCAGACATTCCCAAATATTTTATCTATTTGCACATTATAAAATGAACATAAGCCTTAATTTGCATAGGAAAAACTATTGTTTATATCAGTTAACTTCAAATATGATTATTTTCATTCTTAAAAGGATAGAGTAATTTGGGACACCTGGGTGGCTCAGTGGATTAAACCTCTGCATTCAGTTCAGGTCATGATCTCAGGGTCCTAGGAGCAAGCCCTGCATTGGGCTCTCTGCTCAGCAGGGAGCGTGCTCCCCAACCCGCCTGCCTCTCTGCCTACTCTCTGTCAAATAAATAAATAAAATCTTTTAAAAAAATAAAGTATAGAGTAATTTTATTGAAGACTTTGGCATCCATATCAGGTTTTATTGCTTTTTTTTTAAAGATTTTATTTATTTATTTATTTGACAAGAGAGACAGATCACAAATGGGCAGAGAGTGGAGGGAAGCAGGCTCCCTGCTGAGCAAGAGCCCGATGCGGGACTCCATTCCAGCACCCTGAGCTCATGACCTGAGCTGAAGGCAGAGGCTTACCCCCTGAGCCACCCAGGCACCCCAGGTTTTATTCCTTTTTACTCTTTTTGCCCAGTTCCTGTATTTATCCTGAATTTTGTTATTTTGCATTCAGACTACCCATTAACCACCTCGGAATATCACTTTTCTTCTTATTTTAATGGATGTGTGCCTTCACTTTGCTTTAGTCACTCTCTTCCATCGTCATATAGAAAATTACTTATGTCTCACTATGTGACCACAGTTTCATATCCTTTTAAAGCATTTACTCAGCATAACCTAATTGTTGTTTAAACCCAACAGATTTGATCTTAAAAAAAAAATCACTCATTATCCCTCTCATTTCTTTACTTCCTTTTCAAGTTGGTTTATAAAATAGTTCTTAATTTCACTGTCTTCCTGCCAGTATCTTAAGTATATTCACGTGCATGTATAATGTGCCTGGAACATACCAGTCATTCAATAAATATTTCTAAATATTTAGACCTTTTCTAATTAAATGTTATTCTCTTCATTGCACTTAAACTGAATTTATTGGATATACAGGTAATCAAACTCTTCACAAAAAAGAATCTTCCTTAGTAGTTCTTCAGAATTTGACTGATTTACAGAGCAACCTTTTTTCTGTTAAAAAAGAATATGACTTGGGGCACCTAGGTGGCTCAGTGAGTTAAGGGTAAGCCTCTGCCTTCGGCTCAGGTCATGATCCCAGGGTCCTGGGATCGAGTCCCACATCGGGCTCTCTGCTCAACAGTGAGTCTGCTTCCCTCTCCTTCTCTCTGCCTGCCTCTCTGCCTACTTGTGATCTCTGTCTGTCAAATAAATTAACTAAATCTTTAAAAAAATAATAAATAAAATTAAATTAAATTAAATTAAAAAAGAATATGACAAAAAAAATTTTCTATCAAACATGTAATAATGTGATTGTTTAGTAATTGTTATATGTTTTCCTTTGATTATTATTACAGTGCTACCGTGTATTACCTGATTATGTATATTCATGAATTATACAAAAGCATTTGTGATTATTTCTAAAGATGTACAGATGAAAACTGTGCTTCCAAATTTTGTTTTATGAATACATGATTGACTATGTATAGTGCGTATGCACTTTGTAATTTGCCACAGTCTCAACATGTAAAGAAAAACGAGTAAATAATGTAAGTCACAACATTATATTTTTTCTTTAGGTGCCAGTAAGACACCAAGGTTTCAGTGGGGTGGGGACTTCCAAAGGAGCTTCATTTATTCCATTGCCATTCAGGTAGAATCTGAGTCATTGCAAAGGGAATCAATATGCTCATATATCATAAATACTTTGATATTAGCCCCTATCAAAATATTTTATAAAGTAAAATTCTCACTTTTATGGAATAGAATTCATCTCCTATAGCCAATTAAGAAATTATTCCTAGAGAGGTCATGTGATTTTTTAAAACATTTGTAAACAAATATGCATCCAGAAATAGATACCCAATCAAAGCATCTATGAAAATACAATGTTTTTCTTTCTAATTTTTTCATCATATTTAAGAAAATGTGGTATATACATACAATAAAATAATCAGTGTTTATAACAAGAAGGAAATCCTGCAACAAGATGGATGAACCTGAAGTACATTATACTAAATGTAATAAGTCAGATGCAGAATGACAAATGGTACATGATACTGCTTATTGGAGGAATTCATAAAAGCAGAGAATAGAATGGAGGGTTATGGAGGGAGGCGGGTGAGAAATGGAGAAGTATTAGTCAGTGGGTACAAAGTTACAGTGATGCAATGTGGTTAAGTCCTAGAGGTCTACTATATAGCCTAAAACCTGTAGTTAAACAATACTGTGTTGTATATTTAAAATTTTTCTAAAAGGGCAGATCATATATTAAATGTTTTTAAGACATAAAAATAATAATTGAAAAAGTGCAAGGAAATTTTCAAAGGTGATGAATTTGTTTATGGCACAGATTGTAGTGATGGTTTCATGGGTGTATACTTATCTCCAAACTCACTAGGTTTTTTTTTTTTTTTTTTTTTTTTTAAATTTTTTTTTTTTTTTTTTCAGACAGAGATCACAAGTAGGCAGAGAGGCAGGCAGAGAGAGAGAGAGAGAGGGAAGCAGGCTTCCCGCGGAGCAGGGAGCCTGATGCGGGGCTCGATCCCAGGACCCTGAGATCATGACCCGAGCCGAAGGCAGCAGCCCAAACCACTGAGCCACCCAGGCGCCCCCTCACTAGGTTTTGTACATTAAATATGTACAGCTTTTTACCTGTCAATTTTACTCCATAAACTGTTTTCAAAAATGTAAAATATGTTTTGTTTCAAACTGAAGGGTTTTAATTATTGAGAAATGATGCATCCAAGACAGGTGTTTATATTTTAAAAAGAAGAAGAAGGAGAAGAAGAGGAAGAGGAAGCAAAAGAGGAAAAGGAAGAAAAAGACAACAAGAGGGAGAAAGATGAAGAAAACAAGAAAGAAGAGGGATATTTGATTTTCACTGAATGATACATCAGAGGTTGCTTAATTTTAGAACACATTGAGTTTGCCAGAGAAAAATATATTGCTCCATGTGACAAACTGAAGTTTAACTCTGATGATCCCACAAATAATTTTGAAGTAATGTTGTCAAAATATTGCACTAATTTGAAAGTATAATGTATTTCGGATGCTAGAGACAACTTAGAAAGCAGAGCAATGTGTTGCTAGTTAATAAGATATGGATTCTATTTTTTTAATTGAAAGGGTATTTGGTTTGAATCTCATTTTTAGAATCTCTATTGAGGAATACAATAAAATTCTACTATAAACCATTATATCAAGGATATAACTAAAAGGTACTGCACTTGGATTTTCCCCTCCAAAATCTTTTATAAGTGGTTCAACTTGGAATAAAAACTTTAAAGATTTTATTTATTTATTTGAGACAGAGAGAGAGAATGTACAAGCAGGGAGAGCAGTAGACAGAGGGAGAAGGAGAAGTAGGCTCCCTGCATAGCAGGGAACACAATGTGGGGCTCTATCCCAAAACCCTGGTATCATGACCTGAGCCAAAGGCAGGCCCTTAACTGACTGACTCAACCACGTGCCCTGGGGGGGGCGGGGGAGATACTGTAGAGCCAAACTGAAGCATGTACAATATATAGAAATGTCCCTTATTGTAAATATTTTTATAATATTGTTTACACATTTAATTTTTTAAAGACTTTATTAATTTTAATGTATAGTCCTATTTCTACTAAATTTATAATACTGAATTAAATTGGGAGAAATAATTATTAAGAATTTTATAGCTAGTAGTTAATATCTATTTTCTGCAGATAACAAGGTAATCTAACTGATTTTATTTATAATTATGTTAATAAATATTTTGTTGAATTTGTATAACTATGCACACACAGACAAATATATAGGTCATGAGTTTAATGATTTATGGTTAGCAGAAAGTGAAACATAACTATTTTACCAACAATAACCTCAAGATAAATCCTTTCCAACAATCCTGAAGACCTATGCATGTCCCCTTCCCAGTTTCTACCAACCTCTTTCCCCTAAATAAAACTACTGTTTTACCTCTTATGCCATATACCTACTTGATATAAATGTAACATACAGTATATATTCTTTTATGGCTGGCTACTTTTATATAGTAGGTAGGTTAAACACATGTTCTTCAGGAGTCTGATCATTTTGATTACTGTATATTACTCTATTATTAAAATATACCTAGGTTTATTAATCAAAGTTACTATTGCTGGAAATAAAGTTTTCTCCACTTTGGGGCTATTATGATTATAGTTGCCATAAATATCTTAATGTGTGTTTTTAATGTTTACATATGGACATATCTATTGGATATGCATGTACAATAGTGAAATTATTTTTAAAAAAATTTTTTAAGATTTTATTTATTTGACAGACAGAGATCACAAGTAGGCAGAGAGGCAGGCAGAGAGAGAGAGAGGAGGAGGAAGCAGGCTCCATGCCGAGCAGAGAGCCCGATGCGGGACTCAATCCCAGGACCCCGAGATCATGACCTGAGCCGAAGGCAGTGGCTTAACCCACTGAGCCACCCAGGTGCCCCCAATAGTGAAATTATTAAGAGCAGAACATACACATTCTCTCCTAACTGTTAAAAAAAGTTTCCCACAGTAATTGTACCAACTGCCTCAGAAGAACATGAGCATCTGGGTGCTCCACATCTTTGCCAATACTTGTACTGTCAGTCTTTCCACCTTTGAGCATTAGAAGAAGTATGTAGTGGTATGTCACAATGCTTTCAATTGGTACTTCTCTGATGAGTAATAGGGCTTGAGTATCTTTCTCAGTGTCTTTTGAGCATTTCAATATTTTTGCTGTGATATGCCAGTTCAAGTCTTTGGATCATTCTTTTTTTTTTTTTAATTTTTAATTTTTCAGTGTAACAGTATTCATTATTTTTGCACCACACTCAGTGCTCCATGCAATACATGCCCTCTCCAATACCCATCACCTGGATCCCCCAACCTCTCACCCACAGCCCCTTCAAAACCTTCAGATTGTTTTTCAAAGTCCATAGTCTCTCATGGTTCACCTCCCCTTCCAATTTCTCTCAACTCCCTTCTCCACTTCATTCTTTAAAAAAAAAATCAAAATGGAGCACCCTGATGGCTCAGTGGGTTAAAGCTTCTGCCTTCGGCTCAGGTCATGATCCCAGGGTCCTGGGATCGAGTCCTACATCGGGCTGTCTGCTCCGCAGGGAGCCTGCTTCCTCTCTCTCTCTCTGCCTGCCTCTTTGCCTATTTGTGATCTCTGTCTGTCAAATAAATAAATAAAATCTTTTAAAAAACAAACAAACAGAAAAACCTAAAATCTTCAAGTCTTTGGATTATTTTCTATTAGTATGAATTTTTTAATGCTTTTTGAGAGTCTTTTATATTTTAAGGACACAACCATTATATGTATTGTATATATCTCTTCCATTCAATGGCTTACCTTTTCAATATCTTGATGGTGTTTTTGGATAAAGAAAGCTTTTAATGTTTAATATAGTCAACTTTATCAATATTTTCAATTATTTTTATTACTTAAATCACGTTAGATATTCTTACATGTTATAAGGAAAGTCAGTATAGTCCCAATTCACTCTAAATATTACATTTTTTTCTTTTTTAAAATACAAAGTACATATTTCTGAATTTTTTAAGGCATAATATTATTGCTGAAAGAGATATAGAAGAAACAAATTTATGATTATTTAGGATCTACAGATTAGATACTTTGAAGACATTTACACAAATTTTAAATTTGTTTTGCTTTTAATTTTTACATGTGATTTCTTAATGACTGTATCTTTTATAACAAAAAGTCCTTAAAAATACATCAAAAATTGAAGTGATCTTCAGTAGTTCAAATTACTACGAGATAACTATGCTTTTGATATCAAATTTGTGAACAATTTGTTGAAATTGCTTTGAAGAATTCTAAGTAATAAATTCTTAGTCTTGATTTGGTTTTGTTATTTGAAGTATTTACTGTGTTTCTAAAGCCTAAAGTGCTCTTTGTTACACTAATCAAGTCTTGAGAAATCTGAATTTGGAATAACATATACAAAGTACAGAATGCAGCATATATCTTTCCAGAGAAATATAATTAAGCAGTCTTTTCCTCTTTCCATTACTGGAAATGACAATACATTGTTTGTTACCTTTATTGTCTTGAATCAGTTAATTCCAGTGAGTATCTGAAGACCTAACTATAGTTTGGTTATTATTACTTGCTTTTCGACGGTATTCAATAATAAGGAATTTGAAGTTCTATTTATTTGTTTTCTACTTCTGTGTGTTGGAGATTTGCTGCCTGTCCAGAAAGAGGGAAACATTTACACGGGAAAACAAAATACATAACTAGTATTTTGAGGATTTGAGTATACTCTTCAGAAGAGTAACTTAGTCCACTCTTGTTCCTCAAAGTAGGAATAGAAATTTGTAGCAGTAAGCATTCCCTGAAATCTTTATTTTATTTTATTTTATTTTATTTATTTATTTATTTATTTATTTGACAGAGAGATCACAAGGAGGCAGAGAGGCAGGCAGAGAGAGGGGGAAGCAGGCTCCCGCTGAGCAGAGAGCCCAATGCAGGGCTCAATTCCAAGACCTGTAATCATGACCTGAGCTGAAAGCAGAGGCTTAACCCACTGAGCCACCCAGGCGCCCCACATTCCCTGAAATTTTACGGAATTAAATAAATTGAATATATTGAAATCCTTTTCTTCAGGTGAGTCTGTATTATATTCTTACATTGTAGGTTATATTAAATATGAAAATCTCTGGAGAAATTCATCCAGTTATTATTTCTTCAGAAGAAAGTGATGCTTCTTCCAGATAACTTAGCCACTCCTAGGGAATAATTTAATTTAGCTGCACCATGGGTTAAAGTATGAAAATAAAAATGCTTTTGATCTCATTAAATGGCAACTCATTTTATTAACTGAGTTTACATCAAAGATACACAGTATTAGAAAATATTACTGCATCTAATCAAACAATTATTTATCAAGTGTTTCTTGTGTTAGAATATTAGAAAAGTAGTATATTTGAAGTTGCTATTACATATGCATGCATTTGTCTCTGCCCTAAAAAAGAAGTATTTAATGAATTTGTACTTTGAATATTTAGGTTTTTTGCTATTAAAAAGACCCATGTATTGAGTAACTACTACATACAACTACTTAACTACTATGCATATATAGTATGTATATATATAAACACACATACACATATGTACACATATACACATATACTACACACACACACACATAAACACACACACACACACACTAATTCCCGATCCACAAAATACATATAAGAGCTGGAACAAGCACTGCAAATTGAGAAGAGGATATGACATCTGGGATGAAGCCATGGTTAATGAACTTAGAAAAATGTGTGTTTTGAAGTGTGTTTTGAAAAGAGGAAGAGTGGTAGCTGGAATGATAGATGTTTTACTCAAGATACAAAAAGTGTTGGTGTTAGCTTCAAGTCGATACTACAGATACTTTTGTACTTTGGAAAAACATTCTTTCTCTCCATTTTTATTTTTGTTTTGTTAATGATTTCTCCCAGAATAGTAATTATCTTAACCTAATTCGATATCTTTTTACAGCTGTCTTTTTTGATTACATGCAAAATTCATTCTTTACAACATACAACGGAATTTGTTTCTGTGTTTCCAAAGTTACAAAGAAATTAGCAAAGCCAAATAACTCAATTATTTTTTCATTTTCATTATTATTTAGCTATTATTTTAATATAAGAATCCAAAAGTCAGCCCAATGTGTATTTCTTTTACATAAATGTAAAAGAGCAACGTTTTGCAAATACAGTTAGCTGTAGAGCTTTTCTACAGTTAGCTGTAGAGCTTTTCTGTCTAAACAGCACTTTGGAGGCACAGAGGCTTTAATGATACTGAGGAGAAAGCTAAATGATAAATTTAGCTAAATGATAAATTATAAAATAAGGCAACACTAATAACAGCCTTTTTTCCTTTTTTCATTTTTAATAGCCCTTTTTATTAAAGATTTTTAAAAAATTTATTCATTTGAGAGGGAGAGAGAGTATGAGTGAGAGCATGAGTGAGAGGGAGAAGCAGATCCCTGCTGAGCAGAGAGTCAGGGCTCAATGTGGGGCTTGATCCCAACATAATCCCCTGGGATCATGACCTAAATTGAAGACAGATACTTAACCAAGTCACCAGGGTGTCCCTTTAATAGCCCTTTCTTTAGAGTTTTGTTCTCTTGCATAATTTCTCTCAAATAATCTAGTGCTTTTTATGAATTTTTCCATTTTATTTATTTATTTATTTATTTATTTATTTATTGTTATAGTAAAAACACTTAACATGAAATCTACACTTTTAATGAATTTTTAAGTGCACAGTGCAGTATAGTTAACAGGTATGATGTTATATAGCAGATCTTTAAAACCTACTCATTTTGCTTAACTAAAACTTTATACCCATTGAATAGCAACCATCCTCAAAAGCAACATTGTCCCATGAGAGACTATGGACTCTGAAAAACATCTGAGGGTTTTGAAGGGGCAGGGGGGTGGGAGGTTGGGGGAACCAGGTGGTGGGTATTATAGAGGGCATAGATTGCATGGAGCATTGGGTGTGGTGCAAAAATAATGAATACTGTTATGCTGAAAATAAATAAAAAATAAATTTAAAAAAAGCAACATTGTCAAGGAAGTTGTGGTACCTGGTGCTATTGTGGAATTAATAATGCAAAATTTATTCAGATTATAAGTAAATAATATACCTTTAAATTTCTGTGCAGTAAAATTTTACTTCTTCCAAAAATACAATCTGTAATATAAAATAAATATGTTTCTAAATCATCTATCATGTCATATTGACTCTGAAAAACAGTTTGAATTAACCTGTTCCTCTCATTTAAATTTGTTAAAAGATTTGCGGACACTAAAAGTTGAGGCTGCTGTAATGACACAGTGTTGTAGGCAAAATGTGTTGTTACACATGCAATCACCCCAAGAGTTAAAGATTTTTTTTCCAATGAAAATGTCTCTTAAAGAAAACTGAAGTAACTAACATTAGATAAAAATTTGACTCTATTATATGAACACATATTAACCATGTAAGAAAACTTCCCAAAGTTATATAAAAATCAGATACTTCAAAATAAATCTGATCTGTATTGAGGCCTTGTAATCTGAAACATATAATCTATCACTTTTTTAAAAGTACCTACACAACAAAATATCAAAATAATTATATTTTATAGACGTTGTCTTAGCTAGGGCTGCTATAACAAAATACCCTGAATTGGGTAACAATAAAATATTTCTCAAACTTCTGGAGGCTGCAAATTCAGAGATCAAGATGCCTGCAGATTTGGTTTCAGGTGAGGATCCATCTCCTCATTTGCAGAAAGCTCTCTTGCTGTCTTCTCAGAGACAGGCAGACAGTGAGCTCTGGTCTCTTCCTCTTCTGAGGTCACCAAATTGAAGGTCTTGAGGGCTCCACCTTTATGACTTCTTCTATACTTACATATGTACCAAAACCCTCATCTCCTAATACTATTACTTTGGGAGTTAGAGTTCTGCTACATAAAATTTGGGGGGCTATGAACATTTAGTTCCTAACAGGTTTTTGTTTGTTTGTTTCCCCCATGAACATCATTGTCTTGAGGATTACTATTTATATTCTAAGTAGATGAACAAGAAATACCATAGTCTGGTGGGTGGAAGAAATGGAGAAATGTTACAAAGAGTATAAATACTCAATAATGCAGGATGAATAAATTCTGGAAGTCTACTATAGAGCAGAGTGACTATAGTTAATAACACTCTATTGTATACTTCAGATCTGATAAGACAGGTAATCTTAAATGTTCATACCTCAAAAAAAGCATATAACTATGTAAGGTAATGGATATGTTAATCAACTTGATTTTGGTAATAATTTTATGATTTATTGCTTATATCAAAACAACACATTGTGCATCTTAAATATATGCAATTTTTATTGTATATAATTTAGCTGGAAAGATTCATAAATCCACTTACAAATAAATAAATAAATAAATAACAAATAAAACAGACTCCTGTGAAAGAACCATTCTGTTTTAGGCCAGCCTGTAACAAACCAAATTTTACAATGACACATAGTTAGATTTCTTAATCTTTCCTATTGGCAGATACTTAAAATGTTGAGTATATAATCTCAATAGCAAGATGTATAAAAAAAAGTGCAATTACATATGAAGTTAAATATATGAAGTTGTTATAAATGAGGATTTCTGCAGGAAAAACCAACAACTTACATGTAAAAACAAATCTAATTTCAAGAAAAAGCTATTTTTTAAAATATTTTCCTTTTCACTCTCTCCTTTAAAATTCTCAGGCATAAACTGCTATCTATAGTGTCTCTGAATCAAAGATTTCTTGTAATAAGAAAGTGTAAAGGAAATCAGCATATTTTGTAGAATAAAAAAATGTTAATAATATTTTCTACTTACACATGTGCAGTCATTCTTTTCATATTTTAAACCATTATGGGAGGGCTGAACAGAAAAAATGTTCTCAAACTCAGATTTTTATCTATTTACCACTTAATTTGTACACGTTCAATGGCAGAGTTAGCATTCAATGCTTCAGTTTTCTCATAGCACCTATATTATCTAATATATTTATTTATTACAAACCCAGAAATTTTTAAAAGATGTTAATATATTGAAAAAATGCAGTATGAGAAAAATGATTTGATCAGAAATAGGTACATTTTATATAGTTTTAGGAATACTGAAAGATTCAAAATAAAAATGTCTATAAAAATTTGTTTTGATATTTGCTTCTTTTGAAAGGCTTTGGAAAGGACCTTTATAGTTTCACGTTTTTATTTAAATTCCAATTACTTAGCATGCAGTGTTATATTAGTATCAGGTATATAATATAGTGATTCAATACTTCCATACATCCCCTGGTGCTTATCACAAGTATGTGCCTGAATCCCTGTAACTTATTTAACCCATTCACTATCCACCTTCCCTACAGCAACCCTCATTTTGTTCTCTATAGTCAAGAGTCTATTTTCTGGGTTGCTTCTCTCTTTTTCTTCCCCCTGTGCTCATTTGTTTGTTTGTTTTTACTTAAATTCCACATATGAGCAAAATCGTTTGGTATTTGTGTTCCTCTGAGTGGTTAACTTAGTACTCTCTAGCTCCATCCACATCATTGCAAATGGCAAGATTTCAAGGGATAAGAATCCCTGTCTTGTTCCTGATGGTAGAGGAAGAGCACTCATTTTTTCCCCATTGAGGATGAGATTAACTGCGGGTCTCTTATCTATGACCTTTATGGTGTTGAGGTATGTTCCCTCTATTGTTGCTTTGTTGAGGGTTTTGTTTTGTTTTTAATCAAGAATGGATGCTGTACTTTGTCAAAAGCTTTTTCTGGATCTATTGAGAGGATCATATAATTCTTACCCTTTCTATTAATAATGTTGTGTATCATCACATTGATTCATTTGAGGATATTGAACCACCCTGGCAACCTATGAATAAATCCCACTAGATCGTGGTGAATGATTGTTTTAATGTACAGTTGGATTCAACTTGCTAGTATTTTGCTGAGAATTTCTATAGCCATGTTCATCAGGGATATTAGCCTGTAGTTCTCTTTTTAAGTGGAGTCTTTGGTTTTGGAATCAGAAGTGTTGGCCTGCTTTTGTTGATTTTGAAGGGAGTTCTCTGTGCCTCCTGGGTTTGGATGTCTGTTTCCTTTTCCATATTAGAGAAGTTTTCAGCTATCATTTTCTGAAATGAACTTCTGCCCCCTTTTTTTTTTTATCTCATCTTCTGGAACTCCTAGGGTATGAATATTATTATGATTTACGGAGTCACTGAGTTCCCAAAGTCTATTTTCGTGATCCATGAGTTTTCTTTCCCTCTTTTGTGCAACTTCATTATTTTCCATATATATATATATATATGTATATATATATATATATATATATATATATTTTGTGTGTGTGTGAGAGAGAGATAGAAAGAGAGGGAGAGAATGAATGGGGGGGGGTGTTATAGGGGCTGGGAGAGAGGGAGAGAGGAAATCTTAGCAGTTTCTACACCCACTGTTGAACCTGATGCAGGGCTCCATCATACAACCCTGGGATCATGACCTGAGCCAAAATGAAGAGTCAGATGTTTAACTGACGGAGCCCTCCAGGTGCCCCTATTTTTCATAATTCGACCTTCCATATCACTATTCATTCCTCTGCTTCTTCTATCCTTGTGCCCATTGCATTCAGTTGGTTTTGAATCTCAATATATTTTTCATTTTGACCTGATTGATTTTTAGCTCTTTTATCTCTGTGGTAAGGGTCTCCCTGATGTCTTCTATGCTTTTCTGAAGCCCAGCTATTACCCTTGTGATTGTTGCTTTAAATTCTGGCTCAGGCATATTATATCTATTCCATTAAGATCTCTGGCCATGACTTCTTCTTGTTCTTTCTTTTGGATGAATTCCTTGGTCTTGACATTTTTTCCTAGGTCTCTGTCTTCTTCTCTGTGTTAGTAAATTCTGTTATGTTTCCTATTCCTGAGAGTAATGAGCTTAGGAAAAAGAGGTCATGTACCCCCCCCCCCCCCCCCCACACCCAGGACTTAGCACTTCAAGAAGTGTCTCTGGTGTATGTTGTACACACTCTCGGCTGTTTTGGCTGCTCTGTCTTTTGGTCAGTTCTTTGCAAAGTTTTTTCTTGCCTGCAGTGGGAAGTGTTTGGACCTTGGTCAGAGTGTGGTGAGTTTTAACTAGGTGTGTTCTTTCTGTTTGTTAAAAGAGCCTTGATGCTATTTCCACTAGAGCTGAAGCTTTGCTGAAGTCTGTGGTCAGTAGATGTGGCACATGCAGGGAGTTTGTGCTGGTCTTCTTGGTGAAGGGTTCCTATATTTGTCTCAAGGCACACTTGTCTGAGAAAAACAGTACCCCAGCAGAGCACGGGGGATAGGGCTTGGTGTTAGCAGTTTGGGCCGCCACTGTTGGTGCTTGCTGTTTATTGAAGTTTGTATGGGCTGAGAAACAGAAGAAGGAAATGGCACTAGCCAGATCCCTAGTCCCAGAGAGAGGAGTTCGTCCATGTGTCTGTCCGAGAAGCCCTTCCAGAACAGTGAACAATCTCATCTCCTGCATTCTAGACATCCCTCAGATCTGCCTTCACACAGTCCTATGTCCAGGCTGCCACCTACCTGAAGCAGCACAGTGCACCTTGGGCTCTCTCCCAGCCAGGCCTGTTGAGTGTTAATATCCCAAACTTTAGGGATCTGGCATGGTGGGGACCCATGCTAGTCTTCTGGGGTGGTATTGCTGTGCTGAGACTGAAGCAGGTTTGATCTAGAAGGACCGTCACAACAAAGCACAGGAGCATGGGGTTTGGAGTAAAACATAGCAAAGAACTGGTACCTGGGTTAGCCACTTTCAGCAGGTGTCTCTGCACCTATACTGAGGGGCAGAGGAGAGAAGTGGTGCCTGCAGAATTTTTTTGTTTTTCCCCAGAGAGGCAATGCCACCTCTCCAGATGCGCTTCAAGAAGGGAAAACCATGTCTTTTACTGTGTCCTAGGGGATCCTCAGATCATACCATCTGCCCTGCCCTGGGGTAAATGACTACCTTCTCTGCAGAAGCACTGCAGAACACCCTCTGGGTTCCACAGCAACCACACTGTGGACTCCTAAAACTCCAGTCTTTGAGCTCCACTGGTATTAAAAACTCACGAGAATAAGCCCCTCTATTTTTCCAAATCAATGGTTTTGGGGAAGAGTTTTCCTTGTGTACTTCTCTCTCTCTCAGTCTCTCTCGCTCTGTCTCTCTCTCTCCCTCATCTCTCCATGACCAGGGCTCACTCTGCAGCACCCTCAATCTGTTTCTCCCACAAACTATGTCTCCAAACCTCCTACCTTCCACAATGCGAACTCTTCCCTCTCTCATTGTGCAGTTTGTCCTGTCAGTGCTTAGATTGATTTCTTGGGTATTCAGAATGATTTCATATTTATCTAACTGTGTTCCAGAGACAAAACAAGCCTAGGGTCTTTTTACTACTCTTTCATCTTAGTTCCATATCTGGAAAGATCTCAAATTCATAGTCTGTCATATGAATGTTTAACAAAAGGAATTATGTGTTTTTGCAATAGAATCTATGAAGCAAATAACATATATATATATATATATATATATAGTTGTATTTACATGTTAGTTCCATATCTGGAAAGATCTCAAATTCATAGTCTGTCATATGAATGTTTAACAAAAGGAATTATGTGTTTTTGCAATAGAATCTATGAAGCAAGTAACATATATACATAGTTGTATTTACATGTTAGTATGTCAAAGCATACTAAAAAAATGAATATTATTGATTATATTTGGAAAGAGAAGAATGAGATCAAGGGGAAATATTCAAAGTTTGGGTATAGACATAGTCAGTAGCAGCAGCCAATAAGACATCCTAAAAGGGGGCACCTGGGGCTCAGTGGGTTTAGCTTCTGCCTTCTTCATGATCCAGGGGTCCTGGGATCCAGCCCCACATCTGGCTCTCTGCTCAGTGAGGAGCTTGCTTCCTCCTCTCTCTTTCTCTTCCTGCCTCTCTGCCTACTTGCGATCACTGTCTGTAAAATAAATAAATTTTAAAAATCTTTTAAAAAAGACATTCTAAAAGAACTATGCAATATGGAGTTCCATGAGCTATAAACTCCAGAAAAAAAAATCCAAAATGAATATTATCTTGAAAATCAGACTATAATATGTTATTAAAGATAAGGTTATGGATGAGATTGCCCATGAAGTCTGTTTAGATTAATGAGTAAAATCTAGGGCAGATTTTTGGAAAATACATAATTATAAGACAATTAATTATAAGAAATTATATAGAAATTTATTATATAGAAATTTATTATATAGAACTATAAGAAAATTAATTATAAGAAATTATAATTATAAGAAAATACATAATTATAAGAACATGTATAGAAAGGAGATTCTCAAAAGAGACTGGAAGTGGTATCCAAAAATTGAGAGACAAACTATATTAAAAAAAAAAAAAATCTGCCCAATGGTATCAAATTGACCTCAGAGTTTAAATACATTGAAGTACCCATTTAATTTAGTCAAAAGGAAGACAGTAATCTTGATGAGATATATTCCTCTGGAAAGTGTCTAAATGACAGAGGGTTGAGGTAAGAACATGGACAAAATTTAGGGATATAAAGGATTGAAAGTGAAATCTTTCAGAAAGTTATCTATACATGTAGGAAAGAAGTAATGGAGACAATGTACTGCTAGCAGAGGACAGGTGGTCAAGTGAAAATTTGTTAATGAGAGAGATTTAAATTTGTATAAATGATCAGAACCAGTGAATAGACAGAGTTTAAAAATAAATGAAATTTGGTTAGCAGTTAATCATGGTGCCTTACTGTAACAAGAAAGGATGAGGAAAGAATGAATTCAGATTCAACATTTTTAGATTTAGTATCAAGGCATTGAGAAATGCATCTGATTGAATCTATTGTGCTATCTACAAGGAAGAAGCGCAATCTTTTCTAAAAACAAAGAGAAATTGGTATGAATAGGATTGAGATGACTAGAGAAGTTTGAAATATCCGTTGTGTAAGATAGAGGGCTGATGCAGGAAAATAGAAGAATGGATGCTTTGAGACACGAATGTCAAGATATGAGATAATGTTATTTTCTCTAATAATGTTTTGCAACCTAAGTGCAAGTACAGAGAAGGCAGAAGACAGGAATTGATTCTTGATTGGATTGTAGTAGTTGTGTGTGACTAAATTACGTTCTCTCTCTCCTTTTTAAATTACATTCTTAAATATACTTTTTTTTTTTTTTTGGATACATATTTTAGAAGGTACTAGCAGTGTTTTCTGCGCTCCGTTCAGTTCTATGAGATACCGCTGCATTTGCATTTGTGGAAGGACAAGCCCTAACTCATTCCTTAAGATTTCTCTTGGGGGCAACTTAACTAAGAACAGTTAATCTTTAACAGTGGTGTAGATTTTTATATTGTATGGAGAAAAACACTGTCTAAACAGGTTAATGGGCTTAGCTATGCCAATCATATTTTTTTTCTCTCCTGAAAATCTAAACTGGTTATGTGTTATAAAGATGGTTATTTTGTTAACAGTAGTAACAGAACAATGTATATTCAAGGACAGGGGAGGGCCAAATTTATATATTCTTTTCTTTTCTAATAAGCAAGGACATGGACTAAACAGAAAACAAAAAGATTTAGCTAATAGAATATGAGTTTAAGGACAAGTAGTTAAAGAGAGGTAAAAACAGAGACAGTTGGAAGTGAAACCGGGTAATGGTACACAGTCAATAAATTCTTGCTGCTAGGATTCCTAGAATAAAAACCTCTACCTAAAGTCACTTGAGATCATTCACAATCTTCTGTGACCAATACCTTTAAAAGATGCTTTCTTTCTGGGAGGCTTGATTTTATATTCTGAATTTTGCCCTGAGATGCCTGAGATCTCTATTTGATTTATTTCTAGGTCTTTATTATAAAATATTTTACTAGGGCCAACTGAATGAGACTCTATTTTTTAAAACTAAAAAAACAAGCCGCTTTCCTTCTTTTTTTCCTTAACTAATTGAATCAAAAAGCCAAAGGGGTACTTCCTATTTCTACTGGGGGTGTGACTCAATAATGGATTATAAAGAAAAATGCTCCCAATATCACAAAAAAAGTCAGACAAACAGTAATTTCATGATGTTTCTTGTTCCCATCTGGATACTGAGGTCATAGTACACTGGCCAAAAGCCTCTGAAAAGCATTTGCCTGTAAGGAATGACTAGACATGAGCCCTGAGTTTTTGGGGAAATAACAATTAAAAGTAAAATCTTCTCCAAACCCTGAAAACTTCTTCACAAATGTAGAAAGACAGAAAACAATTTTTTCATTGCATAGACTTTAAACCAGAATATGATGTGCATAACAGGCAATGCACTAAGATATTTCAAAAACAGAGAGGTATCTCTCTGTTTTATAAAGCCAAGCAGACAAGTAGAACCCATTACATGAATGTCCTCAAGAGAAACAATAACTGACCTGTCCTCAAATAAGAGAACATGAAGCACTATCTGTCATACATAGTTCATCTAATTTTTTCTGGTAGTTGGGGTGACTATCTGTCCTATCCAAAGGAAAGATAAACTCCTGTCTTTATGAAAGGAAGTGGTTTTGAACCTTAGATGAGGCACCTCTGAGGTTCCAACACTCCTACAGAACAGGGAGATAGGAGTGATATCTTCCTTGATGATAACATTACCAAAAGATTGTTCTCAAGTCCTTGATAAAGACATTTCTGGGTCTTAAAGCTGGCAAGAGGCTTATTTTGCTTTTAAAAAGATTTGCATACATTTCAAAGAGATAAAGAACTTCTAAGTTGTTAAGAAAAAGGAATGGGACCTTTTTCCTTCTTTGCAACAGGGAGAATTAAACTCTTGTTTTAAACTTGTTTTGCTTCTGCACCTTCCTTGTCAAGACAGGGCTGGATTTAGCTACAGTAGGTGGTGAATCTGCAGAGTCAAATATTCATTGGCAATAGAAGATAAAGCCTCTGGGTTTTTCAGATATAGGGACATCTCCACCTTCATCCAGATTTTTCTTTCTCGAAACTCACTGGCCACTCACAGGTAAGTTCAATGAGTTTTTTTTTTTTTTTTTTTGATAAACATATATTTTTATCCCCAGGGGTACAGGTGTGTGAATCACCAGGTTTACACACTTCACAGCACTCACCAAATCACATACCCTCCCCAATCAATGAGTTTTGAGGACTTCTCTGTCATGGCGCAGGTCCAGGGGAAAGAAAAGAGTGGCTACAGTAGGATGGGTACAAAACTTGCCCAGGATCTCCTTCCCTTTGGAAGAAAACCCTCAGTCTGTGGGCAGAATGGCAACAGAGACTGTTGGCCTGCTTTTAGGATGATCCTGAACACCCACTACAGCTAGGGAAAGAAACAGAAAAATAAATCAAAACCCTCTACTTAGGAAGAAGCCAAAAAGTCAAAGGCTTAGAATTTCAGTCAAGAGAGGGACAGGAAAATTAGGAAGACCGCAGTCAAGATCCAAGAACACGGTACATACTTAAAACTCAGATTTTAATTAGAGTAAGAGAATGTCCACTCTTATCATGGTACTAAAAATCTACAAGTAATGTGACATGCTGGAGCTAAATCCCTTCATGTCTTACTCCAAAGGGAAGATCTAAAACCGAGAATAAAGTAGGCAATGGGAAAAACAAAAACAAACAAACAAACAAAAAAAACTGTTTAATCAAACTTTACCTTAAACAAAGGAATCACTGCAAGAACTTAAGCTTAAAATACGCTGAAGACACCTGTAGCAGTATCATATCTCAAAGCCAATCCAACTATTAATTAGTTAACTCAACTCCTGCAAGTTAAACCTTCCCTAAAAGAACAACATGCGTGTTTCAAGGCATAAAATATACTTAACACAATCTCTAAGGTTCTATACAAGATGCTTGACTTTCTATTAAAAAACAAACAAACAAACAAATATTCATACAAGAAGAACCAGTAAAGGACACATTCCTAAAAGACAAATAAATCATCAAAACTAACTTGGATTTGAAACAGATGCTGGAATTATCAGATAAGAAATTTCAAAGAGCTATTATTTGTATGTTAGAGGTTTTCATAAAAAAGGTAAACCACATGCAAAATTAATTAAGTGATTACAGGAGAGTTATGGAAAGAATAATAAAGAGTCTAAAGGAAATGATAGGATAGAAAAGCTCAGCAACAGAGAGAAAACTATTTTTCTTGAATAGAAAACTATTGAAGGTCTCATCAGTAGATGACACAGCTGAGACTCAGCGAACATGAAATGATAGGTCAATACAAATTGCCCAGACTGAAAAACAGAGAAGAAACCGTAAGTAAATAAAAGAGATCATCCTGAAATAGTGGTGCAATATCAATCTACCTCACTTAACTATAATTTGAGTCTCAGAAGGAGAAAAAAGAGAGAAGGGGACTTAAGAAATATTTGTAGAGGCAACGGCTGAAACTGTACCCAGATTCTTTTTTTTTAATTTATTTTTTATTTTCAGCATAACAGTATTCATTATTTTTGCACCACACCCAGTGCTCCATGCAATCCATGCCCTCTCTAATACCCACCACCTGGTACCCCAACATCCTACCCTCCTAACCCCCCACCACTTCAAACCCCTCAGATTGTTTTTCAGAGTCCATAGTGTCTCATGGTTCACCTCCCCTTCCAATTTCCCCCAACTCCCTTCTCCTCTCTAACTCCCCTTGTCCTCCAAGCTATTTGTTATGCTCCACAAATAAGTCAAACCATATAATACCCAGATTCTTGACAGATGACAGACCCAGGGAGTTGAGACAATAACGAACACAGGAGAAATGCCAAAAAATAGACAAACGGATAGCTAGCTAGATAATATCCATACCTAAGTACACCATATTCAAAAAACTAAAAAAGAAATACTATGCGATTATTACAAATCCTTTTCTCTTGATCTTTCCTTTGCTCTTTTACCTTATACTTCCTTTCAGATATGATGGAAGTGTGAATGCTAAAAACTCAAGAAAGTTAGCTACTGATGTTCGTTCTTGAGAATAATTATGCTAATTTTGGAAATGCTTACTGAAGTATTTTTAACAGAATCCCAAATCATGTACTTCATATTTAGTTTTGAATAATCTGAGGGTAAAAGAGGTTAAATGGCAGTACAATAGGAGTATATATAGAACTTTAGGAAAAATTATGATGAGATAAGACTAGTCAGCAATTCTGAACTGAATTCTGGTTTCCTGTCTAAGGGTGAATTCCAGATTGGCAGTTCTTTTCACCACACAATGGAATAAACACAGGAAGCAATCAGCAATCTAGTGAGGGAAAATATTAATTGGTGAGTTGTAATTAGGAACAGAACTAGTTGCCATTTTGATCATCTTTTGACTAGATTTGATGGGATTAGCTAATAGCTACTTTTTTTTTACTACTTATTTATAATGTAAGCCAAACTGTATTTGGAAGCTAAATCATATTAAATATTAGAAACATATGCAATCTATATCCTTTTTTGAAATCACTATTAAAATGTTCCCCGGAGGAAGTCTTTAGGCTCTTATGAACAAATATGGAAGATTTGTATTATTAAAAAATCCATTATTATAAATATCAGATACCTAAGCTCTTCTTTAAGGCATGTGCACCATAACCATGCATTAATAAAATAAAAATATTTGTCATGCTGTTGTTACTAGTTGCAAATTGTTCATTCTGTAAAAGAAGAGAATCTAAATTAAAGACATATTTTATGCTTAAATAGCAGCAATTGCTCATGGTTCTTTCCTCATTGAAATTTAAAATCCAGTTTCAAATTGATTGAAAGAAATCACTAATAAACTATTTCAATTCCTTCATTATACAAAAGAGGAACAGAGTTGGAGAGAATAAATATGGACATGCTGGTAGTCAACAGCTAGCAATAATGGCTGTGTGTGTGTGTGTGTGTGTGTGTGTGTGTGAGAATGTGTGTCTTTGTGGGCATACATGCATGCATGTGCACAAACTAAACCTGTGGTTAAAAAAATAAGCAAGCTAAACCTGAATCCATATTTATTGTTTCTGTGTACTGAGAATGTGACTTAAACTTTCTGATCTTTGTTTATTTTTACTTAGATGTAAAATATAAGGTATTAGTGATCTTAATGGTAGAAACAAAGGCAGAGTATCAGAGTATAAAGCACAAACACTACTTGTGTATTTTCAGCCTGATATATGTGGCACTAAACCTTTAAACATGCAACACACAAAAGCAGAATAATGACTTTAAGTTTTCTTATCTTACTTTGATTGAAAAAACCCAGCGTATTATTTCACAAAAAGGTCAGTTAAGCCATTTGTTTTCAAAGTACAAGACAGATAGATGATGATAGATAGACAGACAGACAAAATAAATTTCAGAATTATAAAGGGCAGAAGTGAAAGGGTTATTTTTTGACATGTGTATCACAATGTTATAATACATAGCACTAAATCCATTTTGAAATAAAATGCATAATCCAGGATAATTCATTTTTAATATATGGATTTGTATATGGATCACCTTGGTTTTACATTTCATTCTTGTAAACATCATGGAAGCAACATAGTTACAATTCATAGACCAAAGATCCAATCATGTCATTTGCTCAACTCCAGTCTTGACTTGCTCTAACCTGTATGGTCAGTGCCATCTCTAGGACTCTGTCCCCGCTTTCAGTGCTTCATCTTTTGATAATTAAGAGACTCTGAAGAAAGAAAAAGAGTAACTGTGAGGATTAGAACATTTTAGTTAAGTTAGTTCACCTGTTTTGCATTTGATTTCTATAGATTTTGTTGCCTCCTTATTCTTAAAATTCCTAAACAATGATTTTGAGGTTGTCTGATTATATTGTTTCTTTTGAAGTTTCTTTTTTAACCAACAAGTATTATCTAATGGGCTTAGATAAAATAACGATGCTTAAGAAATCTCCCTAATTACTAGCTTGTAATTTATAATTACTATCCCTCAAAGCTAGCCATGTTTTAAAACATGTAACACTCTATCTTTTGCAAAATCAAAATATTCTGCATAACGCCACAAGACAGTGTCAGAGATAATTATTTCTTCCTTTTTTTTTAAATTGTATGGAACAAAACAAAGGTAATATTTAGCATTTAGTTTAGGAAAACTGTATATTTTAGCTGTGTCATATGTTTTATTTTTTATGTATTTAAATAATTTGTATTTTTCTGCCTGAAGAGTAACATGTGCTTATTATAAATGTTTCAAAGTTACACAAGCTTTTACATTTTAACTCTTCTTTCAACCTTAAACTTAAATTACAAGAATAAGGGAAAAATCCATAAATCAACATCCAGAAATGATTTTTTGGACATTTTTTTGTGTTTATTCCCAATAATTGTGTACATTTCTCACATATGTTTATACATACATATGAATTATGTACTAATGATGATATAGTATCCTATCATGGAAATAAAATATACTTTTTGGACTACTTGCACTATTTTAAGGCATTTTTTTCTCATTGGGAAAATATGTCTAAATGTATAAATCTCATTATACATTAAGAGGATAAGTATATACTATACATATTATTTACATGTGTTTCACTTGCATCTTGATTATATTAATGTTATTTCATATCCATACATTTAATATTTTCATGTATTAAATATCCCGTACTCAGACATGCTATTTACTAAATAAGAAAGATTTAAAATCTTTCTTATTTCATATTGACATCTTTCCTTCATGTGAACAATTAGGAATTTGGTGAGGTTCTCCTTTATAGAACAGGTGGTATTTCTTCCACTGTAGTCAGGAGCTGGAATCTTCTGTGATTAGCACAGAAAGGCATTACCTTCTTGCATCAGAATTTAAACAAAGAGAATGCATGACTCTTTAAACCCTGGAGTTCTCAGTCACATAAAATCTATCTTGTGCAATCGCAGTCTTCTTTGCTGGCACCTACTGGATGAAGCAACACCCTTACAAAGAATTTTTTAAAGTCTTCCTTACTACACAAGAAATCTGTTCTTCCATGATAAAAGTCAAAGACACCTCTGAAAAGCTATGACATCTTGCAATATGCTTAATTACATTTTCTTACTAAGTCATTAATTCTCAAATCCTACTTATCACTCTCTAGGCAAAAACCTAGTATGAAAAAAAGACCATTTGCAAGGCAGGAGACCACAGATAGACAATCTGCATAGTGGAAAAAGGAAGTTAAAATAGGACCATTTATTTAAAATGCTTGTTATTGTTTAATTACCGCAGTAATTCCTGGAGTTATTTGTGGTAATCTGAGGAAGAGATTACTCCTTATAACTCCTGTGTCATGATTAATACAGTCCTTATTTCTGTCATGGTCCTTTTTGGACAAGAACCTGCATTTGTCTAATAACACATTCAATGTGTGTTGTATTTCAAGACACCAGAATGCTTCTTAAAGTGTATAACTTGGCACTTGAAAACCTGGATCCAAGTCCTGATACATTTATATGTATGAGGAGATTTATCCCAAGTTATTAGACCTCTGTAAGGCATAGAATCTTTGACTGTAACAAGTTTTTCAGCAATGGTTATCCCTAGACATGAAATGAAATTGTTGGGAGTCTTGAGTTTAATAACATGGAGGTGTCCTGTAAACAGCACATTGTTATACAGAAATAACATGCTATTAATACACGAGACCCTGGCTCAAACTAGTTGTACATTTCACCAGTGCCTGATTTTTCTACTGGAAAATTAAAAAAAAAAAAAAAAGGAGGCTTAAGACTAAAGAATCTTTAATCCCTATGACCCTATGAATTTGTCCAATGGCATATCTTAAAATATTGCTATTCATTCTAAAGATAGCCAAAAGAGTAAGTGCCTACCATGCTTAGCACCTATCTCAGTCATATGCAAACCATCTCAACTTACATTGAACTTTTTCTTCAAGTGAATCTCTTCAAATAAGTTTGGCTTAGTTTATTTTTAAGTTCTTGTTTTAACATTATGATATATCTATGTTAAACAGTCTGTATTCTGAAAGAATTCATTTGCTTAGGCAGTCTATTTACAGCTACATGTCGGCTTCCAACCTTGGGAGCCTCCCCTGATGAAATCTGAGTCTGGCTTCCATACAGAGGGCAAGGAAAGTCTGAAGAGGCAGACCACTCCTGATTGGTAGGTACAGGTTTAATAACAAGGGAATGTACACAGAAGGCTTGTCTTGGTGGCCACAAGATGAGTAGATCTCTGTACCCACATACCAGAATCTTAAATTTTATATAATGGCCTTAACTGGATACTGTCACCATCATCCAGAGGGTCTCAATAACATTATTCTCTAAAGTCTGTGTCCTTGAAAAGGGCTGCATCTGTGAGAAGGTTGGGCAAAGCCTACATTCTAAAGACAGGGAGGGGATGAGGAGCCTCCCACTGCTGAGGTCTAACTCTGGGGTCAGCTGGGGATCATGTGTTCCTGATGACCTCCTCCATTATCATGAAACACTGGTCAACATTTTCTGCAACTGCTAATATTTTATATATTATCAAATAGAATTTTATTCAATGGACATGAAAACTTGTGAAATTTATATAGCTGTGGAAGCTCCGTAGTTCATTAGTTTTTGGAGGTGATGATGGATTTCTTCTAAGTATGTGACTGTTTGGGTGAACCTTTTGAAAAACATTTTATTACTAAAATACAAGGGTCCTTTGGGGAACATACATAAGATAATGAGCAGTAGAATTATCTTTGAGGAGGTTTTAATAAACTTTAATAGCAAAAAGTATCTTTCATATTCATCAAACATCCCCAGGAATAAGTTAATTTTCTCTTTATTCTCATCTATTCATCTTTAAATATCTATAAAATGGAGATCTTACTGAGATGTTATGTGATCTGCAATGCTTGGATAGAGATGAGCCAAGATTCATGACTGTTTTGAAGTTACATTTTTAAAATGTTGTATTTTAATTTACGTTCAATATTATTCTAGTTTGTACAAAAATTTCCTTACTTACTTATAAGTGACTTACTTTCCTTACTTACTGATTCCTTACTTATACAGTCCAAAATACATTTAAACACCTTAATTCAAGTCATTATATTAAGAGAACTGTGGGAATAACTGTAAGAGTATCAGAAGAAATGTTTAAAAGAGAAGAGCATGGAAAAAAAAAGAGTTTGTGTGTTTTGTCTATTTTATCAAATAAGTCATTCAACTAAAAAATACAAAATCATTGTGAAGTGTTACTAATTTTAAATCTTAATTATTTTCAAGATAGTATTACCTATTAAATGTTCCACATCTGTTTATATTATATGATTTCGGTTTTTTAGTAGAAATATTAAATTTTAGGGGTATTGGGTGGCTACTCTGCCTTCTGCTCAGGTCATGATCTCAGGGTTCTGGGATGGAGCCCCTTGGAGCAGGCTTGCTTCTCAGTGGGGAATCTGCTTCTCAGTCTCCCTCTGACCCTCCTCCTCACCCCATTTGTGTTCTCTCTCTCTCTCAAATAAATAAATAAAATGTTTAAAAAAAAGAAATATTAAATTTTAGTATTAGTGTAGTTCTTACTATTGATCTAGTGTTTACCTTATCAATAATTCTATTTTTACTTATTTCTCTTCTTCCTTTTTTAAACATAATCTTTTACTACGTTGGTCAGTATATTTTACTTGAATTCCATCTATTATCTATACTACATAATAACAGTGATTTCATTTTACTTTTCAATTTTTATTCCTTTTCCCATACATTTAATTTAGATTTCTAATTCATCATAGTAGGAAATATTTACAAAACTATTTCTCTTCTTAAAACTCCATCCCTGTTTTAGTCTTAATTTTGCAATTAAGTAAATAAAATTTTCATCTGACTTTTTTTCTCAAAAATTTCCCAGTCGTCTCTTAATTGTATGAAGCCCATTCTCCAGCAGAGGGCTTAGCAAACTACAAACTCAATTGTTGTTACAGTTAGCTTAACCCACAAGTTAAACACATTTTTTACATTTCTCAAGGACGATAAAAATAAATAAACAGAAGAAGAAAAGGGGAGAAGAAGAGGAGCACTAAGAATAAGAAGAGAAATGGAAGTGGAAGAGGTGGAGGAGGAAGAAGAGGAGAAAGACCAGACAGAGGAACAAGAAACATTATATGGTCCACAAAGCCTAAAATATTTATTATCTGACCCTCACAGAAGAAGTTTGTTGAACCTTGCTGTAGTATATTTCTCAGAAAGAACATACGTGTATGGTATTCACGAACATTAAAAAAGTTGTTTCTAATGTTGTTACTTGAAGGACAACGTGGATCGATATGATATCCTTGGTTCATATTTTCTGACATGAATGGCTATCAGAAAATCCACTAGATACTGTCAAAGCTAAATTCAATACCTCCCCTAATCTAACCAATCATGTTTGTTTCTTGAATAGCACCTTCATTATTCATACTTCCACTTGCTCAACGTAGAGACCTAAGAAACCAGTATTACACCTTCTTCCTCCCCTAAATGCAATTCAATCACCAAATCTTATAGATTTGATCTTCTATGTATTTATCTTGTTTAACAATTTCTCCATTTTGCCAAACTCTCAAATCTTGCTCAATCAGATGTGCTGTGTCCTACATATGAAACATTCCCAGAACCCCAAGCTATAGAGTTCAGGATTTTGGGTTATATATAATATTGGGATGTGTATCTGTGGAAGTGTGGGAATAGACAGTATAAGAGAGTATAATTGACAGGAGAACCTGTGCAACTGGATGCCATTAGAAGGCTCTGAATTGGCTTACATCTAACTCCTGGCCAGTCCTACTTTGTGATTCTAAAATACCCAGATGACTTGGTATCATAAGCATATGGAAATTTACCTCAATTAAGTCAGAAAAAGGAACGCCTGCTGGTCCCCCAAAGGAATGTAAGGATACAGCTGGAAATAGCAAGGAACCCAGTCTTGTTTCTATCTGTGTTGTCATAGACCTCTCTGAAAGGCTAACCTAAAACATCTTAGTTTTCTGAAGTTTCAAGCCTATTCCACCCCCATTCCTGATTTGTCATGTTTCAATACTAATTTATTTAATCAACAAATGTGGAGGAAATGTTTTGGGAGCTGGAGGTACAATAGGACAAATGTGTACAATTATGGAACTGATACCTAGTGGGGAAGACAGAGAAAGAAAATGATAAATAGTTGAAATATCTAGCATGTTAAAGGACAATAAGTGACAGGAAATAACATAAACCAAGAAAGGAAAATGTAAAAAGGGAGGGTGGAGATTTAAGATTATCAGAAAAACCCAATGAAATGTGAACTTTCAGATAAAAATGTGAATAAAGTGAGGGGAATGACCATGTGGATATCTAAAAGATCAGCATTCCAGGTAGACAATACTCTAGTGGTAAAAGAACATGAGGTGAGAACATGTGTGGCGTTCTCAAGTATTAGTCAACTCAAATATTGCTGGGAAGAAAGATAATCAGGGGTGAGTAGTATGGATGAGTCATGGGGAACCAGATAAGATAGGACCAGATAAATTACAATTAATAATTTCTATTTTACTTCAAATAACATGGGAGCCTATTGAGAAATTTTGAAGAGAAGGGAAGGCATGCTCCCACTTTTTGGTTTAACAGGATCACTCTGTCTGCTCTGCTGATAATAAATTATAGAAGACAAGGGCAAAAGCAGAGAGACAGGCTGGAAAGCTAGTGCAAATTATGTGAGAAAAGACAGGACCTTGAACCAGACTATCAGCCATGGAAATGATGGAAAAGGGTCAAAATACGGGAATAATCCACATTTTTTTTTTTAAAGAACTGGCATTAATGTATGATTGTAATGTATGAGCACTGCAGCAGGTATAGACTCATGGGCCTCATCTGAGGGACATGTTGCGCTTCTGATCTCTGAGTGTAAATCACACTATTGTATTTGATGTTTTCTAGCCTAATCATCAAATGTGTAGCCTAGGTACTATGCTATATTTCCTCAGTGATTTTCTTAGGAACACTGGGACCCAGTTTTTGGCTGCATTCTTGAATTTTGGGACTTAACTACTCTATCCTTTATTGTTATTTCCTATCAGTTTGTTTTCATTTTACCTATAAGTTCAATTAGGGCAGAGAATACACATGTCATGCTTACATGTGTTGTTAGCACCCAATGTAGAGCCTGATCTAGGTTCAATAAATAAATGTTCAAAAGATGCATGTGAATGTGAATTCAAAAGAAGCAAATGAGTGTTGCAATGTAAAAATATTTATTACCTTAAAATGCTGTATATTAGATGTTATCTTAATATGCACATATGCACATACGCCCTGCTTTATTTTCCAAATGATGGTACTTTCTAAACCAATTCGGAGATGTGTTACATAAGAACTAGTCTGTTGAAAACTTTCCATTTTAATGACCCCCATAGAGAGGTGAGGTTTATACACTACCTTTTTGAATCTGGGCAGTCTTGTGACTGGATCAACCAATGGAAAAAAAGCAGAAATAATGCTGTTTAACTCCTGAGTCTAGGTCATAAAAAAAACATATGGCTTCCTGTAACACTAAAGAGTTCTGAGCCTTAATGTAAGAAATCTGACTAACCTGAGACTGTCATGCTGTGAGGAAGCCCAAGTCACATGGAAAATGGGAGTCCAGTGCTTGCTTCCTCCCAGTCCAGATGTCAGATATGTGACAAAAGTTTCAAGCCCCAAGTTGTCTGAGTCACTCTCAGTCATTTACATTTTCTCAGGTTCCCAATTTTAGAGTCATTCTTCTGTTTTTGTTTTTTTTGTGGGGTTTTTTTTTTTTCTGAATTTCTGATCTACAACACATGGAAGCATTGCAAAATGTGGTTTGTTTAGTTTAATTCCACTAATTTTTATAGTTTTTTTAATATAACATTGCATAAGTGGAACAAAAGTCACTTCCCTTTTGAAGAAAAAACCCCTAATTTTTAAAAAACGTGGTCAGGGGCCCCTGGGTGGTTCAGTGGGTTAAGCCTCTGCCTTCAGCTCAGGTCATGATCCCAGCATCCTGGGATCAAGCCCACATCAGGGTCTTTGCTCAGCAGGGACCCTGCTTCCCCTCTACCTCTCTCTGCCTGCCTCTCTGCCTACTTGTGATCTCTGTCAAATAAATAAATAATATCTTTTTTTAAAAAAGGTGGTCAGAGCTCACTTAACATGAGATCTACGTTGTCAACAACTTTTTAAGTGCACTGTATAGTAGTAACTATAGGCAATATGTTGTATAGCAGACCTCTAGGACTTATACATCTTGTATAATTGAAACTTTATAATCATGGACTAGCCACTTCCCATTTCCCTTTCTCCTAGCCCCTATAAACCACTATTCTACTCTCTGTTTAAATGAAATGCAATATTTGTCCTTCTGTAACTGCCTTATTTCACAGTGTATTGTCCTCAAGTTCGTCTGTTTTTGCAGATAACAGAATCTTCTTCTTTTTTAAGACTGAGTAAAATTTCATTGTCTGTATATATCACATTTTTCTTATCCGTTGAACTGGACCCTAAGGTTGTTTCCATAACTTGGCTATTGTAAATAATAAATTAACATGAGTGTTGACATCTCTCTTCGAAATCCAGATTTCAATTCTTTTGGATATATACCTAGAAATGGGATTGCTGGATCATAAAGTAATTCTTTTTTTAATTGTTAAGAAACCCTCCATACCATTTTCCACAGCAATTGAACCATTTTGCATTTCCATGAACAGTATAGAAATGTGACCATTTTCCACACCCTTGCCAATATCTGTTTTGTTTTGTTTTGACGATTGCCATCCTAAGAGGTGTGAGATGATATCTCACTGTAGTTTTGGTTTGTATTCCTTTGATTATTGGTGATATTGAACATCTTTTTATATACTTGTTGGACACCTGTGGGTCTCTGGGGAAAATGTCTACACACGTCCTTTGACTACTTTTTAATTAGGGTATTCATTTTTTGCTATTATGTTTTAGTTCTTTATATATTTCGGATATTAAACCCTTATCAGACACGTGGTTTGAAAATCTCTCATTCAGTAATTTGCTTTTCACTCTGTATCCTTTGCTGTGAAGAATAGTTATAGTTTGATGTAGTTCCAATTCCTTAATTTTGCTTATGTTGCTTGTGCTTTTGATATTATAGCAAAGAAATAAATTCTTAGACCAATGTCATGAAGCTTTTCCCTTAGGTTGTCTTTTTTTTTTTCCCTAAAGATTTTATTTACTTATTTGACAGACAGAGATCACAGGTAGGCAGAGTAGCAGGCATAGAGAGGGGGGTAGGCAGTCTCCCTGCTGAGCAGAGAGACCAATGCGGGGCTTGATCCCAGGGCCCTGGGATCATGACCTGAGCCAAAGGCAGAGGCTTTAACTGACTGAACCACCCAGGCACCCCCCTTAGGTTGTCTTCTAAGGAGTTTTACAGTTTCAGATATTATTATTATTATTATTGTTTTATATTTTATCTATTTGAGAGAGAGAAAGAGTGAGAAAAGTATGAGCAAAGGGGGAGAGGTAGAAGAAGAGGTTCAAGCAGACTCCTCTCTGAGCAAGGAGCCCAAAGCCAGACTTGATTCCAGGACTCTGGGATCTTGACCTGAGCAGAAGGCAGGCACTTAATAGACTGAGCCAACCGGGTGCCCCATTTGACTTAAATTTTGTGTATGGTGTAAAATTAAACTTCTTTCTTTTGCATGAGGATTTTCAGTCACATATAAGATGCTCCACCCAAAGCAGTAGAATACACATTTTTCTCAAGCATACACAGAACATCAGCCAGGATAGATCCTATGTTATGTCACAAAACGAGTTTTAACATATCTAAGAAGGTTAAAGCCATATCAAATATGTTTCTAACTATACTGGAATAAAACAAGAAATCAATAACTCAAAATGAAAAATTAACAATTAATTTTTAAATAATCAAACACACTAAAATATACACTGTAAAAAGTATTCATTTGACATTACATTTTTAAGGAGACAAGATTTTCCCATCATTTTTCTAAAAAAATATTTAAAATTTCTCTTATCCCTCTTCTTTTTCTTTCAACCTCTGTAAAATAAGCCATGTGGAAACAAAACCAGCCTCACCCAGAAAATCCAGTACCTGGTCTTCTTTAGATATAAATGTATGCATCTGTTCTGCTCTCCTGGTTTTACTACTATCTTACTTGTGATTCATTCATAACTTCTTGGATTGATATTCTCTCATCTTCCTCACAACTAAATACTGGAGTGTCTTACAGAACAGACCTTGGGCTTTTCTATTCTTTATTCCAACTTGAGTACAAGAAAACCATGAGCCACCACAAATTATAAAATTAGTGAAGGATATAATGCCTAAAGAAGAATGCATCTTGCAATAAATATGTCACTTATGGTCCATCTTCCATCAATCACCAACCACTACCAACTCCCCTCTTCCTATTTGACAAGTACAAGGTTTTATTATATTAAGTTTAGGGAACTAAAAAAAACTAGATATATTTACTTTCAAATTGTTCTTTACATTATTTAATAGCTGTACTTTTCTATATGTCTATATTAAATTTAATGAAAAAATATAAACCATTTTTTGATTAACAACTTTTTATTTGGCATCAAGGTTTCCAGGAACAAATTAAAGCAGTTGAGGAGTAAGTGTGCTTCATGCCAAATATGTATAAGCATTAAGTGCATGGATAAATTCATGGAAAATTAAAAGCTTGAGCCAAAATGTATAGGTGGTAAAATTCAAGCTCTGTTTGATCATAGTAACTACACGGACATAGCTATAGCACAGAAGTCCTGCAATATAATGATGAATATAAGATTATAACTGCTACAGTTTTGGACCTGTCAGAATCCTAAAGGCCAAGATAAGAAATCTGAATTTTATGTTATAATCAAATGTTATATCATAAGGTTGGAATGTAGAAAGATGCTTTAAAAAGTTTAATGCGGGACGCCTGGGTGGCTCAGTTGGTTAAGCAGCTGCCTTCGGCTCAGGTCATGATCCCAGGGTCCTGGGATCGAGTCCCACATCGGGCTCCTTGCTTGGCAGGGAGCCTGCTTCTCCCTCTGCCTTTGCCTGCCTCTCTGTCTGCCTGTGCTCACTCACTCTCTCTCCCTCTGTCTCTGACAAATAAAATCTTTAAAAAAAAAAATTAAAAAAAAAGTTTAATGCTATCAAAATTTAGCAGATATTGAGTATGAGTTAAAATTGCTCATATATTATTATTTTTAATTCAGAAATATTTTCCATAGTATATTTTCCTTTTTCCTGTTTTTATACTATTTATTGTTTTTACAAATTATCTAATTATATATGCATATATATAAATATATATCTCAGTTGTTTGTTATGTTTTAGAAATAGTTTGCCTGTTTCTCCTGCTGCAGTCCTCAATTTTAGTCTTCTAAGTAAAACAGTAAATCTGTAACTTCAGTGGAAGAACTTTTTTTCTCCTCATCTCAAATGTAATTAAATAGTTTTATTTTCAGCAGGGGCTCAAGTTAAATGTTCTTCCACACAATTGACAAAGCAAGTATGGTGCCTACTTCTTATTCCTTCAAAGAATCTGCTAAATTACCCTTAACATCTCTTTGTTTAACTACATTCCCGTGTATCCTATAGAGTTTATTTTCAAGGAACATTTGACAAGAAGTATTCTTTAATGTTTTGCTTGCTGCTCTTTTAGTAGTGTCAATCTTAAACTCCCACTGCCCTACAAATTGTATTTCTTCAGGCAAAGTGACTTTTTAAACTAATTCTCTCTTAAAGTGGAATAATTCAGGTAAGCAAAGGTAGCATATAGAACAATACACTATGTCATTAATATATCAGTTATTAATCAACTGTAAATTTGTATGTATTTTAGAGAAATATACAAACAGATAAGAACAAAAGTGTGTTTGGAGATATTTGGCAACTAAGATACAACGTTGAGGTTAAGTTCCTAAACAAATATATTTTAACAAATATATATTAAATTGAAGAATTACATCTTTATTTTTTCTAATATGTTTTAGAAACTTCACAATTTATATAAGTTGTACCTTTCAAAATGTTAATGTCATTTTATTGATAATAATATTAGAAGGCAGAATTTTATTTTTACTTTATTATTATTTTTTAGATTTTATTTATTTATTGGATAGAGAGAGACACAGCAAGAGAGGAAACGTAAGCAAGGGGGAGTGAGAGATGGAGAAGCAGGCTCTCGGCTGAGCAGAGAGCCCAATACAGGACTTGATCCTAGGACTCTGGGATCGTGACCTGACCTGAAGGCAGATGCTGAACAACTGAGCCACCCAGGTGCCCTAAAAACCAGCATTTTAAAATGCCATTATACCACCAAATGGAATATTTAAAAAGATTTTCAGTATACAAAAACAGCGATTAATAGAATATCTAATTCAAACATCTTTGATATTAAATGCTGAGTCAGAGGACCAGTAAGGTAATTAGTCTCAAATCAGTACTCAAATATAGATTTTTTTTGTTCCTTGTGATTTTTCTGAGTGAAGGCAAGGAACAGATTTCAATGATTGTAATTTTGCTTCTATTTATGTTCTTTTACTCACCAAACAAAACATTCTTAAATAAATTAGGCACCCTTAAATTATAGTGTTGAATAATAACTGCTATCATTAAAAGTTGATAATAATAACAATAATGATCTAGTTAATGACACATCACTATCTTTTGTCTGATAGTATATGAATATTGAACAATATAATTGTTGTGGAAATTAATGGTAGCTGATATAACAAGGAAGTCTCAGAAACAAAAGAATAAAATTCTTATTCACATCACAGGTTCTTGAAGTCCAGGAAGTACTCCTAGATAATTCTCTTCTAATACGGGTTTCAGGACTCCAGTTCTTCCCATCATGTTACTCCACTATGTGGGAATTTTAGGCTTCCAACCACAAGCACAGAAGAATGAGCAGAATCTTTTAAGTCTCCGTCTTCAGGAGATGGATAATGTAATGTTTCTGTATGTCTGGGGAAAAAGGGTGGTTTGGTGAAACATTGTCTCTTCTACAAAATATATCCTATTGTTAATTCTCTTCAGGTGTTTTGTAGCAGGGAATATGTGAGCTCATTTTATGTATGTTCATTACACTTTAAATGTTTATTTATTTATATATATACCTAACTATCTTTTCGTGCAGTCTCATATGAGCCAACAAGGTTAGGTTGGATGGGAATCTCTTCCAGGAATACAGAAAAGAGAACTCAAGATCAAGCTATGTGATAGAAAAAGGAAGACATAAGTAGGGAGTGGTTAAAAAATCAAGATTGGAGCAGAGATAAAGAGACCAGTAATATGTCGCAGAAGATGCCAGTAAAGACAGACTTAACTGAAGGTGTTTTCTGTGGCTCTGAAAGTTATAAGTAATTTTGAAGAGAAAATTAAACACTAAAAGAAAAGGACTCACTGTGTGATTAGTTGGAGGGTTATGTAAAAACAGAAAATCATGGGATACCTTATTCCGGAAGAATTTCCCTACTGGAAATAAATAATATAAGGGAACATATTTTAAAGACCTAATTATAATAAGTAGCATTATCAACAATATCTGTGATTTTACAGAAATCTCCAATTATAGTTGTGTATAATAAATCCAGGAAAAAAGAGAAATGTATACAAAATACAGAAAATGAAACAAACGGGCAAAGGGAACAATATTGAACAGTAGGGCATCCTGCAAATCCTTAGAGCCATTTCATATATTGCTTAATAGAGAATGGTCTTTGGTAGTTGTTAATTTCTTAAAAGCAGATAGTAACAGTGATAATTGGTAGAAAACAATAAGGATTTATGTTGATTTATAAATCAACAATTTTGATTTATGTTGAAATATTCAATAATTAAAAATTGCCTAGGTACATTCTGGTAGTTTTTGGAAAACTGGGTGGATATATAAATTATTTGGTGAGCTAATATTTTGATGTTATATCTGTATCTTCTAAAATTCCTAAGGAAATAAGGAATTTTGTCTAGATAAGTGTTTTAAATTTATACTTTAAGAACTCTACTGCTCTAAGTTCATATCTGTAATAGATAAAATATTGAGAGGAAAATTAGATTTACACCTACTTAAATAAAGACACATGAATGAGACAAAAAATAAATTAGAGACAAGCAGGCCAACTAGACTATTTACTCTGCAAGGATATGGGGACCAAATGTCTTTAGATGGAAGGCATGTGTCAGTCTTGCTAGCCAAATCCAGGTATTTTATTAGGGCTTGTTTATCAAAGAAATGAACTCAGATTAGTGTAAGTATAACTCATTTGAAGCTTCTTACCTGAGGAAGAAAATGGAACCAAACACAAGATTGCAGGGAGGACCTGGGCTGACTGACTGTAATGTGTCCATTCACATAATATGATGCATTCCTAAACCACTAATGAACGACTTGATTCTGCTTTTGGAACCTGGGCTGTCCAGATGGAGGTTACTGTAAAATAAGTAGTGGCGGCGAGGTGAGTGGAGAAGAAAAAATAGAAAACAGTGAAAATGAATCAACTTGCCAATACCTGAAAGTCTTTGCAGAAATCTGATGCAAACCTAGTAGACAAATATATAAGTGTGTGTGTGTGGGCGGGGGGATTATTCAGAAGAATAATAATAACAGAGTTAACTTGAAATTTTCAAAGCAATAGAGGATGACAATTCTAAAATGAATGAAAATTATGAAACAATAGCAAGCAGATACAGAATAAGAGATGAACTGAAAAGAAGCTTATTTGAAACCCTACAGGTAATAAAATATTTATAATCATTGGGATAAAAATGCTTTGAAAAGCATAACCTGCAGACTTGACAAGGCCAAAAACAATTTGGAATTCACCCAAAACTCAACTGAAAGAGAACATTGGATGAAAAATACAAAAGCTATGAGATTGAAAAAACTGATGGCTTACTATGAAGAAATAAATTCCACTGATAGTAACGCTCAGCTATACAACAGATCTGAGAATACAGTGGGTAATAGTCACAAATCTTATAGAAATAACAGTCACCCTAGATTTCTATACCTACCTGCACTATAAGTCAGTAGTGAGGGAAAATGAAATACATTTTTCAGAAACACACACTAATGTATTATTAATTATTTGCTGAAACTACTAGCAAAGTATAAACTTCAGGATTTTAAAAAAGAAGAAGTGAGCTACCAGGAGCAGGGAAAAACCAGGACATGTAATGATGGGGCAAACTACATAGGTTTGTGAAATTCAGAATTGATAATAAAAATTATTTTCCTTAAAAATATTCTGGAATTAAACTTCTAAAAGTATGAAAGATATTTTGGAAGAATGGAGTAGATATTTATCAGGTATAATAGGGTAAACTCTTATTTTGTTGTTTGGAAAGAGGATTGAGATGCTGAGTAGCTTAAAGTTGTTAGAAAAAATATAAACATGTCCATTAATAATATGAGTGCGCCTTATACCAAATAAAAATCAGTACATTTCAAATTAACACATAAAAATAAGAATATGAAAATGACTGAAGTAAATAAAAATATTTTTCTGTGGATACTACACTTGGAAGAGTCAGGATACCTACTCTGATTCAATGATAAATGTAAGGAGCTATGTATCCCAAAGCTCTCCAATGCTTTCTCAGGAAGGCTCTGTGAATGGTAATTCCTGGTTAGAGCACCTAGAACACTGGAAAAGAAAGAGGTCAGGGAGATAAAGGAAACAGTAATTTCCTGGATGCCTCCTGAGACTAAGTACACAGAAGCTAAAAATATAACTGGTGAGAGGAAATAGACATTCTGAACCAGCCTGCCCGTACAATCTAGATGCATTTAGGATGAACTAGTTAGACTCTTCTTGTCTTGAAGGTAGAATCTTAATTAATTTGAAATATATTTTCTTCTCTAATATATAAGATTCAAATAATTTAAATTTTTTCCAAAGCATTACTTTGTTCTTTCATTCTTTTCCTTTTGGGACTCCAATACACATGTGACACTTTGATCATATCCCAAAGCTTTTTTGTTTTTTTCCCTCCACTTTTAAAAATTGTGGTAAATACATGAAATATGAAATTTATCATATTAACTATTTGAAGTGTATAGTTTAGTAGCATTAAATACATTCATCATACTGTGAAAACAGCATCACCACCTAACTCCACAAATCTTTTAAACTTATAAGACTGAAACTTTATAACCATTTATAACTCCCATTCCCTCACAGCATAGATCCCAAAACTACCACTCTAATTTCTCTTTGATTTTGACTGTAACTACCAAACAAATTATACAATATTTTTGTGTATGTGTGACTCACTTATTTCACTCAGGATAATGTCCTCAAGGTTCATCCATGTTATAGCATATGTCAGAATGTTCTTCCTTTTTTAAGGCTAAATATTATTCTGTTGCATGTATATACTACATTTTGCTTATCCATTCATTCATTAATGAACATGTGAGTTTCTTCCACATTTTACCTACTGTGAATAATGTCACTATGAATATGAGTATAAAAATAACCTACTTAAGACTCTACTTTCAATTATCTTATACCCAGAAGTGAAATTGGTAATTTCTATTTTTCAAATTTTTCTGTTTTTCAAATTTCTATTTTTCAAAATTTTCTATTGGTAATTTCTATTTTTCAATTTTTCAAGGGTTGGCCATTATGTTTCCCATAGCTGCTATATCATTTTACAATCATCCCAACAGTGCACAAGGTTTCGAATTTCTCCATATCCACCAACACTTGCTAGTTTCTGATTTTGGTAAGTAGAGTTTTCTCTCTTTTTTCTCAGTCCATGTAGCTAAAAGTTTGTGATTTTTAAAAATCTTTTCAAAGAACCAACTTTTTGGTTTAATTATTTTTCTCTACAGCTTATCTATTTTCTTTCAGTTATCTCTGATCCAATCTTTATTGCTTACTTTCTTCTGCTGGCTTTAGCTTTAGTGTTTTTCTTTTTATTTGCAAGTTAGGTTGTTGTTTGAAACCTTTCTTGCTTTTTAAATATAAATATCTGTGACCATAAACATCCCCCATAAAACACTTGTATTGCACTGCTTAAATATTTGGTATGTTCTGCCTTTTTTTTTTTCTTGTTATCACTCATTTCTCAGTATTTTCTAAGTTCCCATGTGATTTCTTTGCTCCATTGGTTGTTTAAGAGTGTGTTGTTTAATTTACAGGAATTTGTGGATTTTCTGTTTTATTTCTGTTGTTGATTTCTAACTTCATCCTGTTGTGGTCAGAAAATACTCTTTGTATGATATTTACCTTTTTAAATCTATTGGGACTATTTTGTAGCCTTAACATATGAACCATCTTGGGAAATATTCCATGTGAACTTGAGAAAAATAGTATGCTATTGTTTTGGGGTAAAGTCTATTGTTTTGGGGGTAATATATCTGCTAGATAACTTATTGTGTTATTTAAGTTCTTGACGCATTTTCTGTATGGTTGTTCTGTCCATTTTTAGAAGGATACTGAAATATTAAACTATTATTTAATACTTCTTAGTTCTCCCGGCAATCCTCTCAGTTTTTGCTTCATATATTTTGATCATTTGCCATTAGGTACATAAGTATTTATAGTAGATATATCTTCTTGCTGCATTGAAAGATTTTCCTGTCCCCAGTGGTAACAAAGCTAGCCTTTCTTTTGGGGCTGCAACCCTGGCTTGAGAATATTTCATGTCTCTCCAAAAGTGGCTGATGGTTGTTGCTTCTACTCTTTTCTCCAGTAGCAATGTATCTTTGGATCATGAGGAGAGGAGAGTTTCATACTCTACTTTTTGATTCAAGTAGGATTTTTAAAACATTTTCCTACCCTGGCCCTAATTTTTTTTTTCTTAAAAGTACCTGATGGAGGGGTTGCCTGGGTGTCTCAGCCAGTTAAGCGGCCAACTCTTGGCCTCAGCTCAGGTCTTGATCTCAGGGTCATAAGTTCAAGCCCTACATTGGGCTTCATGCTGGGCATGGAGCCTACTTAAAACAAACAAACAAACAAAAACAAACGTGATGGAGACCTGTCGGAAAAAGCTTGAAATTGAGTGCACATTCTTCTTGTGTAGGGGGTCCTAGTTATTCAAAATTGACATACTTATCCATAGTTGGTCCTTAAGGATCCATTAAAAGTTTATCTTATTTAGTCTTACATGTTAATAATCACTTCTTTTCATGCTATACCCAAAATAAAAGTTTGTGTGTCCTGTCTTTCCTTGATGGAGCTTTTCATTTTTGAGAAATTATGGTTGCTTCATAACCTGAGTGTTGCAATGGGCTCAAGAGATGGTCTGTTTTTGTTTTTGTTTTTTTAGATCATCAGATTCTTACCTGTTATTTGATTGGGATCAAGGTTCTCGTATGGCTTTCTACACTGTAAGAAAAAGCAAATCTACTCATTTTCTTTTTCTAATTAAGTGAATAACAAAGGTAATTGACTATTGGAGAAAAGACTTAAACTACAAGAAGAATAGTTATGAACGAGAAGGAACTGGAAGATTTAATGTGTTATCCCACACTGGTTACTTTAGGGTCAGCAGACACTCAGTGCAAAACAGACATGACTTTCTTTATACTCTTCTGTTTCCTTTTTAACGACATTAAAGACATACTTGGGAAGCAAAGACAAAAAGGACTTTCTCCTCCCACAGCTTTAGGGAGAATCAATTTCAATAAGGGATAGGAAAATGTAGCATTTGATTTGATTTAAAGCAGAGCCTGAGGGGCTAACTTCAAGCCTAGTTTGAAACCTCAAGTGATAAAGATTTAGAGGGGAACCAAGAAGGTTATGAATACTCATCCATGCTATGAGAAAGTGAACAGATTATTTTAAAGTTTTCAGCCAGTGTCATGCTGATACTTTCCAATGCTCTATAGAAGCACAGCAGGAAATTGGATAGTACATATGCGTGAGACATATCCTAAATCTGAAAAGGATCAAGCTTTTATTAATTTGCTTTGGAAGGTGATCCAAAAGTTGCTTTAATTTAATGGGATTAATAAAATGAGCCAGTGCTTCGAGGTAGGGGTAAAAATATGTCAAGTATTTCTGTCTAGCATTTTTGCTACTATAAGACTTGTTATAGTTCACATATATATATATGTATACATATATATATGAACAAGCAAAGCTACTCATTTTTCTAATTACATGTACATAATTTACATATATATTTGTAAAATAATGGTATTGATTTAGAAATGAATTTATTAAACTAGTAAATTTAGTAAAAAGAATAGGCTGTATAGAAATAATTGTCTGGCTTCCCTATATACTTAATATGCATGCCAGGAAAGGAAACTATGGCCACAAGGCTTCTTTTCAGGGTAAAGAGGGTTAGCTCCACCCAATGTCCCCAATGTGAGTTATGCAAGGTGATAGGATGAGAAGGAGGACAGGAAATGAGGATGGAAAGAGGCTCCTCTGCTAACCTAGTGGAAGAAGGTCAGTGAAGAACCACCACCAAAGTGACACTACTACACTGAATCTGGGACTAATGAGAGGGCTTAGAATCTATTACATCCTGTGATATGTCTTTCATGAGCCTCTCCAAGGCAGCTGGATATTAGTGGGGGCCAGCCAGACCCTGTCCCAGACTTCTGGTAGTTTCTACTATAGTTTGGTGCCTGTGGCATGACAGGATCTCATCATCTCCTGGCTCACCTCCATGATAGGCATTCTTTTGGTTGTACTACATAGCAGTTTTGGTAGGGTTTGGGGACCTCAAACCTTAGATTTTAAAATATAGCCTTTAAAACCCTTTAGAAACACCTTTATATCTTGTCTTTAAAATATGACTAAGAAAAGATGATTATGGAGATAGAAATGAGAAATCAGTAATTGAAGGACACCATAAAATAATGAGGTTGCAAGAATTCTGGGAAAGTTGGAAACCAGCAGTGTCCTATATGTAGTGACTTCTGTACAGATTTAGAAACTTGTGTGCCATATACATGTTCCTGATGAGGTGAAAAAATTAATCTTGTTTTTATTGTTGTGATACCTGAAGTGGACTTAAAAAGAGAGAGAGAGAGAGAGAGAGAAGGCATATAAAGCTTCCATCAGTAGCAGAAACAGTAGATTTGTCATCTCAATCAAAACCATGTTCTCCCCACAAGGACATGTATTCAACAAGCTGTTTATGTGAATTAAGAATGTATTCCAATTCCTGAGTGTGAGAGAATGGATGGTAAAATACCAACAAAAAGAAGTTGAGGAACTTCTTGGTATTAATATCCAGATTAGATAAGTGGATAAAAATAAGAATTAAGAGAATAGATAAGAAAATAATGTGGGAATCAAGATTTTAGATGTTTTAGGTTTCTTAAAAGTAATATATATGACAAAGCATCAAGATACTGATGGAAAAATTTCCCTTAGAAGAAGTTGAATTTTTTTTTTTATTTTCCCATAATAACACAGGACTTGAAAAAACAAATGTCACTGGGATCAAATGAAGATAATAAAGTCATGTTGGAACAGAATAATTAAAGTTTTGCAGTCTCTGTGGGCTACCAATGCTATTACTGCCTTGACTCTAGCTACACACATGCTGAAGATACGGAATTTATTGGCAAACTGCACCTATATGCCTGTAACAATGTAAAGCGTCACAGCTTGGTATTCTAGAAGTATGTAAGACACAGTATACCAAGCATTCACCATTTATAGGGTATAGATAAAGAAAGCATTCAACAAGGTTTATTCAAATAACTAGAATATCTTAAATGATGTTCCAAAGAAAGAGTCATCTTCAGCTACACTGAGAAGTAGTTCAAATTGACGCATCAAACATCATGTCTTTGCATCTGGTTTTCAAGACTTGGATTTCAAGTTTTCAAGACTTGGATTCTTTACAGAGGTAAAGCAAAAAGAACTTCAAATTTGGATTCCCATCACTTCTTTGGATGGGCCAAAGGTCCTGAGGCTGCTGCAAAGCTGGTGTAAGTGGGAAATAGAACACTGTGGCAGTGGAGAGAGAGCATAACTATCACATTACATGGAAGCCAGAGCTGATGTTAATGGGAATGTTTAGAAGCTCATGCCATTTGGAACTGGACAGAAAAGTAGATCCAAGAGAGCTTTTGTCCACAAGGTTAAACACTGTTACTAGAAAAGGAAGTGTGAATTCTCTGACTCTAATATTGAAGGCATAGAGGTTGTCAAAAAAAGTAGGATAGGCAAAAGAACCAGGTATCTGCAAAACTCCTCCAAAAAAGAATATGTCTTGAATTTAAGAAAGTAAGTGAGCCCATCAGATACTTCAAACAGACACTGTCAGACTTTTAACTGTACATATGGCTTTTCCTTCTGTGCAATATTGTATTATCTCTACTATATAGCATTAAAGGTATTGGCTCTTCCTTGAACCACAAACATGGTCCGAAGTCATGGATTAGAATTATGCATATTAGTCTAATCATGGATTAGACTGTGCATATTATTTTAACATCATATGGATATGTGTAGGTGATATCCTGTGGGCATTAATGTAGAATGTCCAAATATAAGATGTGCATTATTTTGTTTCAATTCTTTTAAGATTTCTATTTTGAAATTGCTTTAAATTTTTAAAGCTAGGTCTTAATAAGAGTCTCAGAATTGTAAGTAATGAGGATGTTGCAAGTATCCAGAAATTTTACTGTTATGTTACTTTACATCTGAGAAACTTATTTTAAGATTAAAGAACTATCAAGATAATGTACCTTTAGTTAAAAAGCATTTGTTAGGGCATCTGGGTGGTTCAGTGGGTTAAGCCTCTGCCTTCACCTCAGGTCATGGTCTCAGAGTCCTGGGATCGAGCCCTGCATTGGGCTCTCTGCTCATGGGGAACCTGCTTCCCCTCTCTCTCTGCCTACTTATGATCTCTCTCTCTTTCTCTGTCAAATAAATAAATAAAATCTTAAAAAAAAAAAAAAACATTTGCCAACACCATGTACAATGGATCTCATATGTACAATAAATTTGTTTCAGCTTTAGAAGTAACATGTTTTCTTCCTTGAAATTTGGTCTTTTCCTTATGTACCCTTTTTTAAGAACAAGAGAATATTAAACTAAGAAACTTTGCATTTATATGTATGTATATATTTATTCATATTAATGTGATTTATCCAAATAACTATATAACCTTAGATTTTCCTTTGCATTTTTGTTACATCATTGGCTTGAAAAGGGGAACAGGTCTATAGATAGAGATATCAAAAAAAACTTGTGTTCTACTTAGTTTCATAGGATATTGGAAAAAGATAAGCTCTTGCTACTATTGCTTTTCCTTTTCTTTCTTTTAAAAATTTTATTTAGGGACGCCTGGGTGGCTCAGTGGGTTAAGCCTCTGCCTTCAGCTCAGGTTATGATCTCAGGGTCCTGGGATCGAGCCCCTCTTTGGGCTCTCTGCTCAGCGGGATGTCTGCTTCCTCCTCTCTCTGCCTGCCTCTCTGCCCACTTGTGATCTCTCTCTGTCAGATAAATAAATAAAATCTTAAAAAAATATATTTATTTGTTAGAAGAAGAGAGAGAGAACACAAGCCAGGGGAGCAGCAGGCAGAAGAGAAACAGGTTCTCTGCTGAGCAAGGAGTCTGATGTAGGACTCGATCCCAGGACCCTATGATCACGACAATTCACTGAGCCACCCAGACATCCTTATTATCACTTTTCGTAAGGCAGAGGGTTTAGTACACTAAACTAAAGCACCTTGTATGACACTATGCTCCCGTCATACTGGTTAAATAGTGATTGGATTACATTGAATAAAACATGAATTTTTCATACCTGTATTCTTGTTTTCTCCTTTTTCCTATATTCTCATTTCTGCAAAACTTCGCAGAACTTGCTCAAAACCTCAATTGATTTTATTAAACTTTATATGTGACAACAATGTATACTATAACCTATCACTAGTTTTACGGTATTTGGAGCTGTTGCTGACACACCCACAATCGTTCGAGGTTGTTCTCTGGGCAGAGGGGATACACTGACCATGACACAATGACATTTTTAAAAAGGTGTATGAGCTGACAAAGTTGTGCTACCTTTGTTTTCTGTACTATAATTAAATATATTTTATACATCAGATACATTTTACATAGGATTTGGAGGTTAATTTACTTAAATAGGTTTGTTTCTAAAACACAGTAGCATTTTAAATGTCAAATGTGATATGAAAAACAGCTTAGCAGTTTTGAGTGCAACATTTGCAATTTTTCTCTGAAGGAGTTATAGGTCATTAAACAGGCTTTCAGGGCCAACTGTAATTATCATCAAAAATATAGACGTAAAATACACAGTGGTAGCACATCTCACGGTGTTAGAAATGAGGGTAATGCTACATTACTTGAGTAGATGTATTTAAACAAACGTCAATCTCCGTAAAACCTTATGTTCAAAGTTTCGCTGGGAAAAGTATTAAGGAAGAAAACATAGCTTTTAGCATTTTACCTTTTTCTGTGGTGTTAGTGATTTGATTAATATTAAAAGTCATGCAAAAGATAAAATAAATGTATTTTTTCTTTGGAGACACCTAAAGATAGCTAGTATAGGTGTTGTCCATACATGAGAGGTGCCCTAAAATTTAGGCTTTATTAGTAATAAATATGCTGTTAGCTGTCTTCACTACTCACCCAAACTCTCTTTATATCAGCCCATGGAAGTGAACAGCTTTTACCCAGCTGGCTAGCCATCGACTTTTACCAACAATGTTGGTACTATTTGCCTCTGCTCTACCCTTCAAACTCTTGAATATAGATCACCTCTGTTACCTGATTTAAATACTGTTTTAACATCACTTACACTTTCAGGGTGATTTTTTTATTCCAACCTCAGTGACTAGTCTTTGTCCAACACTTTGGAAGATCTCTTCTCTATCAGAATTCCAAGTATGGTTTCCTAGGGATTTATTCGGTACCATTCTTCCTTCTCCCTTTTATTTTCTCCCTTACTGATCCAGCCCAGTCACATGGCATGATTAAAATTTACATGAGGATGACTCCCGAACTTTTATCTTTAGTCTTGAACCTTTCTTTAAACTCCAGATTGATACACCTATGTAGTTACCTGGTGTCCCTAAAATTCATCTCAAACTTATTTTGTCTCAGGGTGACTTCTTGGTAGCATCACTCAAATATATTTTTCATTACTTTTCCACTCATCAAATATTCTGAACATTCACCCAAATGCACAAGCTAAATATCTCAGAGTTATATTTGACCTTCTCTCTTTTCTTCCTATACCCAATCCATTAATAATTCCTGTTTTGCCCCTTCCAAAATATTTTCCAATACTGTGCACTTTTCACACCTCCACTGCCATCCTCCTTCCCCCCAAACTCATTTTTCTTTCTTTCTTTAGGACTACTGTAGTCAATATTCTAATTGAGACACCATTTTATTCTTGCCCATCCTCTCCATTCCACAACATATTCTCTAGACTGAATAGGTCATCTTAAGATTCTCTATCAAAGGAACAAAGAACCTGCATAAAACTTATGTTTGGAAAACTACACAGATGTCAGCTATCTCAGGAAAGACAGTTCAGTGCATCCATCAGTGAAAAACTCTGGATGTCAAGCTAGCTGAGGACCAATGGAAAGTGGCATAGTCAGTGAAAGCATTATCTGTCAATTATGGCTTTATGAATGGTTATGAATAGAGCTATGATATATACCTATATGTCTAGATTGCTGGGTCACATTCAATTATACATTTTAGCTAACTTTTTTTTTTAATAAACATATAATATATTTTTATCTCCAGGGGTACAGGTCTGTGAATCGCCAGGTTTACACACTTCACAGCACTCACCATAGCACATACACTCCCCAGTGTCCATAACCCCACCCTCTTCTACCAACCCCCGCCCCCAGAAACCCTCAGTTTGTTTTGTGAGATTAAGAGTCACTTATGGTTTGTCTCCCTCCCAATTCCATCATGTTTCATTGATTCTTCTCCTACCCTCTTAGATGGCCCCATGTTGCATATCCACTTCCTCATATCAGTAAGATCATATGATAGTTGTCTTTCTCCGCTTGAGTTATTTCGCTAAGCATGATACCCTCTAGTTGCATCCATGTCATCGCAAATGGCAAGATTTAATTTCTTTTGATGGCTGCATAGTATTCCATTGTGTATATATAACACTTCTTTATCCAGTCATCTCTTGATGGACATCTAGGTTCTTTCCATAGTTTGGCTGTTGTAGTCATTGCTGCTATAAACATCTGGGTGCACGTACCCCTTCGGATCACTACATTTGTATCTTTAGGGTAAATACCCAGTAGAGCAATTGCCGGGTCATAGGGTAGTTCTATTTTCAACATTTTGAGGAACCTCCATGCTGTTTTCCAGAGTGGTTGCACCAGCTTGCATTCCCATCAGGAGTGTAGGAGGGTTCCCCTTTCTCCGCATCCTCACCAGCTTCTGTCATTTCCTGACTTGTTAATTTTAGCCATTCTGAAAGGTGTGAGGTGATATCTCATAGTGGTTTTGATTTATATTTCCATGATGCTGAGTGATATGGAGCCCTCTATCATGTGTCTGTTGGCCATCTGGATGTCTTCTTTGCAGAAATGTCTGTTCATGTCTTCTGCCCATTTCTTCATTCGATTATTTGTTCTTTGGGTGTTGAGTTTGCTAAATTCTTTATATATTTTGGACACTAACCCTTTATCTGATATGTCGTTTGCAAATATCTTCTCCCATTCTGTCCGTTGTCTTTTGGTTTTGTTAACTGTTTCCTTTGCTGTGCAAAAGCTTTTGATCTTGATGAAATCCCAATAGTTCATTTTTGTTCTTGCTTCCCTTGCCTTTGGCGATGTTCCTAGGAAGATGTTGCTGCGGCTGAGGTCAAAGAGGTGGCTGCCTATGTTCTCCTCAAGGATTTTGATGGATTCCTTTCTCACATTGAGGTCCTTCATTGATTTTTAGTCTATTTTGATGTGTGGTGTAAGGAAATGGTCCAATTTTATTTTTCTGCATGTGGCTGTCCAATTTTCCCAACACCATTTATTGAAGAGGCTGTCTTTTTTCCATTGGACATTCTTTCCTGCTTTGTCGAAGATTAGTTGACCATAGAGTTGAGGGTCTATTTCTGGGCTCTCTATTCTGTTCCATTGATCTATGTGTCTGTTTTCGTGCCAGTACCATGTTGTCTTGATGATGACAAGCTCTTTGTAATAGAGCGTGAAGTCCGTAATTGTGATGCCACCAGCTTTGGCTTTCTTTTTCAATATTTCTTTGGGTATTTGAGGTCTTTTCTGGTTCCATATAAATTTTAGGCTTATTTGTTCCATTTCTTTGAAAAAAAAAATGGGTGGGATTTTGATGGGGATTTCATTAAATATGTAGATTGCTTTTGGTAGCATAGAGGTTTTCATAATATTTGTTCTTCCAATCCAGGAGCATGGAACATTTTTTCCATTTCTTTGTGTATTCCTCAATTTCATGAGTATATTTATCATTTTCTAAGTATGGATTCTTAGCCTCTTTGGTTAGGTTTATTCCTAGGTATCTTATGGTTTGGGGTGCAATTGTACATGAGATTGACTCCTTAGTTTCTCTTTCTTCTGTCTTTTGTTGGTGTAGAGAAATGCAACTGATTTCTGTGCATTGATTTTATATCCTGACACTTTACTGAATTCCTGTACAAGTTCTAACAATTTTGGAGTGGAATCTATTGGGTTTTCCACATATAGTATCATATCATCTCCCAAGAGTGGTAGTTTGACTTCTTCTTTGCCGATTTGGATGCCTTTAATTTCCTTTGGTTGTCTGATTGCTGAGGCTGGGACTTCTAGTATTATGTTGAATAGCAGTGGTGATAATGGACATCCCTGTGTGTTCCTGACCTTAGCGGAAAAGCTTTCAGTTTTTCTCCATTGAGAAAGATATTTGCGGTGATTTTTTTTCATAGATGGCTTTGATAATATTGAGGTATGTGCCCTGTATCCCTACACTTTGAGGAGTTTTAATCAGGAAGGGATGCTGTACTTTGTCAAAAGCTTTTTCAGCATCTATTGAGAGTATCATATGGTTCTTGTTCTTTCTTTCATTAATGTGTTGTATCACATTGATTTATTTGTGGATATTGAACCAACCTTGCAGCCCTGGAATAAATCCCACTTGGTTGTGGTGAATAATCTTTTTAATGTATTGTTGAATCCTATTGGCTAGTATTTTGGTGAGAATTTTCACATTGGGTTCATCAAGGATATTAGTCTATAGTTCTCTTTTTTGATGGGATCCTTGTCTGGTTTTGGGATCAAAGTGATGCTGGCCTCATAAAATGAGTTTGGAAGTTTTCCTTCCATTTCCATTTTTTGGAACAGTTTCAGGAGAAAAGGAGTTAGTTCTTCTTTAAATGTTTGGTAGAATTCCCCTGGGAAGCCATCTGGCCCTGAGCTTTTGTTTGTTTGGAGATTTTTGGTGACTGTTTCAATCTCCTGACTGGTTATAGTTCTGTTCAGGTTTTCTATTTCTTCCTTGTTCCGTTGTGGTAGTTTATATGTCTCTAGGAATGCATCCATTTATTCCACATTGTCAAATTTGTTGGCAGAGAGTTGATCATAGTATGTTCTTATAATTGTCTGTGTTTCTTTGGTGTTAGTTGTGGTCTCTCCTCTTTCATTCATGATTTTATGTATTTGGGTCCTTTCTCTATTCTTTTGATAAGTCTGGCCAGGGGTTTATCAATCGTATTAATTCTTTCAAAGAATCAGCTCCTAGTTTCATTGATTTGTTCTATTCTTTTTTTGGTTTCTATTTCATTGATTTCGGCTCTGATCTTTATGATTTCTCTTCTCCTGCTGGGCTTAGGGTTTCTTTCTTGTTCTTTCTCCAGCTCCTTTAGGTGTAGGGTTAGGTTGTGTACCTGAGACCTTTCTTGTTTCTTGAGAAAGGCTTGTACCGCTATATATTTTCCTCTCAGGACTGCCTTTGTTGTATCCCACAGATTTTGAACCGTTGTATTTTCATTATCATTTGTTTCCATGATTTTTTTCAATTCTTCTTTAATTTCCTGGTTGACCCATTCATTCTTTAGAAGGATGCTGTTTAGCCTCCATGTATTTGGGTTCTTTCCAAATTTCCTCTTTTGATTGAGTTTTAGCTTCAGAGAATTGTGGTCTGAAAATATGTAGGGAATGATCCGAATCTTTTGATACTGGTTGAGACCTGATTTAGGACCGAGGATGTGATCTATTCTGGAGAATGTTCCATGTGCACTAGAGAAGAATGTGTATTCTTTTGTTTTGGGATGAAATGTTCTGAATATATCTGTGCTGTCCATCTGGTCCAGTGTATCATTTAAGGCCTTTATTTCCTTGTTGATCTTTTGCTTGGATGATCTGTCCATTTCAGTGAGGGGAGTGTTAAAGTCTCCTAATATTATTGTACTATTGTTGATGTGTTTCTTTGATTTTGTTATTAATTGGTTTATATAGTTGGCTGCTCCCACGTTGGGGGCATAGATACTTAAAATTGTTAGATCTTCTTGTTGGACAGATCCTTTGAGTATGATATAATGTCCTTCCTCATCTCTTATTATAGTCTTCGGCTGAAAATCTAATTGATCTAATATAAGGATTGCCACTCCTGCTTTCTTCTGATGTCCATTAGCATGGTAAATTCTTTTCCACCCCCCTCACTTTAAATCTGGAGGAGTCTTCATGTTTAAAATGTGTTTCTTGTAGCAACATATAGATGGGTTTTGTTTTTTTATCCATTCTGATACCCTGTGTCTTTTGATTGGGGCATTTAGCCCATTAACATTCAGGGTAACTAGGGGCGCCTGGGTGGCTCAGTGGGTTAAAGCCTTTGCCTTCAGCTCAGGTCATGATCCCAGAGTCCTAGGATCGAGCCCCACATTGGGCTCTCTGCTTTGCAGGGAGCCTGCTTCCTCCTCTCTCTCTCTCTCTCTCTCTCTGCCTGCCTCCCTGCCTACTTGTGATCTCTGTCCATCAAATAAATAAATAAAAACTTAAAAAAAAACATTCAGTGTAACTATTGAGAGATATGAATTTAGTGCCATTGTATTGCCTGTAAGGTAACCATTACTGTATATTGTCTCTGTTCCTTTCTGATCTACTACTTTTAGGTTCTCTCTTTGCTTAGAGGACGCCTTTCAATATTTCTTGTAGAGCTAGTTTGGTGTTTGCAAATTCTTTCAGTTTTTGTTTGTCCTGGAAGCTTTTTATTTCTCCTTCTATTTTCTATGATAGCCTAGCTGGATATAGTTTTCTTGGCTGCATGTTTTTCTGATTTAATGCTCTGAATATATCATGCCAGCTCTTTCTGGTCTGCCAGATCTCTGTGGATAAGTCTGCTGCCAATCTAATATTTTTACCATTGTATGTTACAGACTTCTTTTCCCAGGCTGCTTTCAGGATTTTCTCTTTGTCACTAAGACTTGTAAATTTTACTATTAGGTGACGGAGTGTTGACCTATTCTTATTGATTTTGAGAGTGGTTCTCTGCACTTCCTGGATTTTGATGCTTGTTCCCATTTCCATATTGGGGAAATTCTCTCCAATAATTCTCTCCAGTATACCTTTTGCTCCCCCTTCTCTTTCTTCTTCTTCTGGAATACGAATTATTCTAATGTTGTTTTGTCTTATGGTGTCACTTATCTCTCGAATTCTCCCCTTGTTGTCCAGTAGCTGTTTGTCCCTCTTTTGTTCAGCTTCTTTATTCTCTGTCATTTCATCTTCTATATCACTAATTCTTCCTTCTGCCTCATTTATCCTAGCAGTGAGAGTGTCCATTTTTTATTGCATCTCATTAATAGCTTTTTTGATTTCAACTTGGTTAGATTTTAGTTTTTTTATTTCTCCAGAAAGGGCTTTTATATCTCCTGAGGGGGTTTCTCTAAAATCTTCCATGTCTTTTTCGAGCCTGGCTAGAACCTTGAGTATCATCATTCTGAACTCTAGATCTGACATATTACCAATGTCTGTATTGATTAGGTCCCTAGCCTTTGGTACTGCCTCTTGTTCTTTTCTTGTGGTGAATTTTTCCTCCTTGTCATTTTGTCCAGATAAGAGTATATGAAGGAGCAAGTAAAATGCTAAAAGGATGGCAAGAACCCCAGGAAAATATGCTTTAACAAATCAGAAGAGATCCCAAATCGTGAGGGGGGAGAAAGGGTATAAAAAGAGGTTCAGAAAGAAAAAGAAAGAAAGAAAGAAAGAAAGAAAAGAAACAATTAAAAAAATAAAGCAAATAAAGAAAAAGTATAAAAAGGATATATATATATATGATAAACTAGTTAAAAAACATTATAAAAGAAAAAGGTAAAAGTTAAAAAAAAATTAGCAGAAGAAGAGAAAAAAAATTGAAAAAGAAAAAAAAATTAAATTAACTGCAAGACTGAAGAATCATGGGGAGAAAGCCATGAGTTCTGTGCTTTGCTTTCTCCTCCTCTGGAATTTCGCTGCCTTCCTTGGTATTGAAACTGCACTCCTTGGTAGTTGAACTTGGTCCTGGCTGGATTTCTTGTTGATCTTCTGGGGGAGGTGCCTGGTGTATGATTCTTAAGTGTCTTTGCCCCAGGTGGAATTGCACCGCCCTTACCAAGGGCCGGGTTGAGTAATCCGCTTGGGTTTGCTTTCGGGAGTTTTTGTTCCCTGAGCGCTTTCCATAGAGTTCTGGAGGACAGGAATGAAAATGGTGGCCTCCCGGTCTCCAGCCCGGAGGAACTGAGAGCCCGGGGCCCCACTCCTCAGTGTGCCCTCAGAGAACAGTGCCCAATTACTCCCGTCTCCCAATTACTCCTGTCTCCCTGGCCTCTGGCTGCGCTCCAAGCTCACCAATCCTGTGACCAGTTCAACGTAACCCCGAGCTGGAGCTCACTCCTCGGCTCTGTCTCTGTAGCCAGCTTCCCTTTTCTAATACCTGCAATCTCTGTGACACTCAGACACCCCCAATCCTTCTGTGACCCTGAGCGACCTGAGGCCACGCTGACCCCACGTGGACTTCACCCCGGTTTAGCCTCTGGAGCCATGTCCCTCAGCGGGACAGACTTAAAAGTCCTGATTTTGTGCTCCATTGCTCCGCCACTTGCTGGGAGCTGGCCCCTTCCCCTGGGGTCTATCTTCCCATTGTTTTGGATTTACTTCTCTGCTAGTCCTAGTTTTAAGAAAGTGGTTGATTTTCTGTTTCTAGAATTGCTGTTCTTCTTCTCTTTGATCTGCCATTTGATTTGTAGGTGTTTGCAATCTTTAGATAAACTATCTAGCTGATCTCCTGCTACCTGAAGTAGGTTCAGCCTGCTACTTCTCCACCATCTTGACTCATCCTCCTTAACTATTTGAAAAAATTCTTATTCCCTTCCATTCTGGAGAGTTTATTAATATTGGTAAATTAATAATCTACTTGATAGGTTATCATATAATAACATGGGACTTTAATAAAATAGAAAATACAGCAAAATAAAAACCCTGTATTAAAGCTAGATACAATAATGCATTAGACTTTACATTATTTGGTTAGAGGGAAGCCTCTTTTTTGGAATAGTGTATAATTACTGTATTGGTCTGCTAGCAGGAAACAGCATCCCTACTCTGTTCCAGGAGTGCTTTAAAAAAGGGCTTATTTGTCAAAAAAGTGACAAAATGTAGGGAAACCACAGAGATGGTACAGTAAGTACTTTGAGACTATGCCACCACCAGACCCAAAGGGAAGGAAAAAAAAGGCAGCAATTATGGAACCCAGAAGGGAACAATTGAGTTCAATTAGAGTTTCAAATGCAAGTCAACTTTCAAATGAGACATGGAGCCAACCTGGGGCTACCCCACAGGGATGAGCGAGGAGAAAACACCCCCACTTCCTCACTCTCTTTCCCATTGGCCTCTTGCCAGAACTCTGGGTTAACCCATAGCTGAAATCAGACAACAGAGCTATTTTGGTCCTGCAGGTCAGTCATTTGGATCAAAGGCGGATGGAGAGAAGAGGAGAGTAGAGCTGAAAATTTCTAGAATAGTGACATCATGTGATCCAGGGACATTTTGTGTTGTTTGGAAGCTAAATTTTAAAGAATGTGGCGTTGATATAGGTCAGTGAGCAGGTTGGATCATATGCTTATTTGCGATGTGTGCAGACACAAGCAACTCTTCCACATCATTCCCATTTAGGAGGAAATTCTCTACACTGAATCCTGTCTGGCCAAGACAGAAGCCACAAACTTCCTTTCTCATCCTCACCTACCGTTGGCACACAGTTATGTGAAATAAGCATTGCTAGACCCATTACCGCATGGTAGACATGGATTTTAACAAAAGTGGAAAAAGGTGTGCCATAGAGGCAATTTCCATCAAACTCTCTTGGCAAAGACATCTGGCATTCAGGATTAACAGAGTTAGCACAGTGTCTGAATTTGGCCATCAGCATTCACTAGTGATCTGGAAGTCTGTACCCATGGTCACAGCACTGAGATCCTTCCCATGGTAGGTATTGCATTTACCCTTTTACATTTTACAGCAGCTTATGGCTGCATAGCCTCCTATCCTGACTTTTTCGGTCTGCTAGAGATTCTGGATCTCTGGCTCTGATTAAACTACTTACCATATTACCATGTTTATTATTATTTGCAGTTAAAATCCAGATTGATACATTATGATATTCTTTAAACAGCTGCATGTGAATGATACTAATTTAAAAATAAATGCCTGTTGATGGTCAATCAGGTAATTCAATGATGCTACCATCATTACCTATAAATTAAAATATTATGGACTATTTAAGAAGTAAATATCTTTTAAGTAGAACAGAGATACCGTGGTGATAAATTATGAAGTTATAGAAAAAAAACAATGAAAGGAAGATAATTAATAAAATATATTTGTGTGTATTTATGTATGTTTATCAAAATAACTTTTTAAAAGCTTTTTGTTTATTTATTTGAGAGAGAAAGAGAGCATGAGCAGGGGAAGGGGCTGAGGGAGAGGAAGAAACGGACTCCCCACTGATCACAGAGCCCTATGGGGTATTTGATCCCAGGACCCTGAGATCATGACCTGAGCCAAAGGCAGATGCTTAACTGACTGAGCCACTGAGGTGCCCAAATGCTGATTTATTTTAAAATTCAGTTGATATTTTATTAAAGATGTAAAATTTTACATACTACTTCAAAATCTACTATTTTTTTTCTAATTTCCCAACTATTAGCCTTCTTTCTACTTTCATGAATTTGTGGCCTTTCAGAGCCCTTCTAGGCCATATTTCTATAATATTATTTTACATTATACTCCACTGTTTAACATGGATTTCAATCCATATCATTGATATTCTTTCTGTGCTACAAAACTTTTTCTTGTACATGTTGTAATTTTGAAATCCATGATTTTAAATATAAATCAAGTTGTTTCATTTTAGTTGCTATTTTTATTTCTATCCTATGAATATACAATATTTTTTTGGAGATAGTAGTTTGGATTAGTTTTCAGGTATACCCAAAGGATAATTGCTTGATCAGAAGTTATCCTATTTAGCTTCCTGTTTCAAATCTTATAGAAGAGTTTATACCAATTTAAACTTCTACCATTTGATCATGAGAGTTACTATTTCTACATAGTTCCCTTTAACTGATGGTTTCAAATCTTATTTTTAGCTAATTCTGAAGAAGTGGAATATTATTTCTTTGTGTTTAAAATTTTTATTTTACCAGTTATAAAAATATTGAGTATTATTTTGAAATTCTCATTAGTTATTTGAGATTACACTTCTGAAAATTGTTCATTCGTATTTGTAGAAGATGCCTCTTGTATAGGTCACATCTGCTTGACTCATCTCTGATTTCAACACTGACAAGTTTAGTGGGCAGTTCTGTGCAAACTCACACACCGAGCAGCCAGTCTCAAGATTGCAATAATAGACTTTATGTATTCTAACTCAGGGCTTTCTAAAGACCAGACAGAGTTTGCTCTGACTGTTCTCAAGCACTACCATGAAATGCTAACGTTAATCCTCAGCACCAATCTGCTTGCAATGGAATTTAAGAACCACACTGCTAGAACTCGGATCCTCGAGCTTCCTGTCTTTTTGATAGAAAAATCTGGTAGGCGTTTGGTTTGCTTCTTAGACCAACAGTAGTGAGTCTTTGTCCATAGCATCAAGCTTCATTAAGACCTAACTACATTGACCTCTCTTCCTTCCTGTATTCCTTTCCATGTTCCCCCACTCTTATTTCACGAGTTTATCTTCCAACTACAGTGCCTGTACCAAAGTTCCTGGTTTTTGCTTTCAAGGGAAACCAAACTAAGAAAATATCTTTGTGTAATGTATCTTTTACAGCCTTATTGAGGGATTATTGATATACAAAAACTGTACATATTTAATGCACACAATTAGATGAAGTTGGACATATGCAGGCACATGTGATACCATCACCATAATTAAGTTAACATATACTTCCAAAAGCATACTGTGTCTTTGTCTTTTTGTTGTCTATCTTTTTTTCTTAATTATTGTTATAAGTTTTGAAAATATATTAGAGTTATGAATACTTTGTCACATATGTGGCAAAATATTTTAGTCCACTAAGATAAAAATTATTAGGGATAATTCTACTCTTACAAAGTTATGTGGTGTTTTTATAGTATATATGTATTATATACACAAAAATGAATAGAAACATGTATGTGCATATATTAGAGTCAAGTGTGTCAGTCTTTAGCTGTATAGTTTGTATTTATGTCCTTTCCACCACCCCAGTTTTAGTGTAGTAGAATTGATTAAACAGATAAAATTGTATATATATTTAAATTATACAACATGATGATATGATATATGTATACACGGTGAAGTGGTTCCCACAATCAAGTCAATTAACATGTCTGTTACCTTGCATACATTCTTTTTGTGTTGCATTTTTGGGTGTATATGGTGAAATGCTTAAGATATGCTATCTCAGAAAATTTCAAGAATGCTATACAATACTGTTGACTAGAATCACCATGCTGTACATTAGATAAAAACTGATTTATTTGTAAGTCAAAGTTTGTACCTTTGACCAACATCTGCGCATTTCCTCCACTCTACCTCATTTCCTAGCAAGCACTATTCTACTTTCTGTTTCTATCAGCTAATTTTTTTCTTTCTTTTGTTTTGTTTTGTTTTTGTTTTTAGATCCCACAAATAAATGAGATCATTCAAACTTTATCTTTCTTTATTTGGCTTATTTCACTGGCATAATGACCTCCAGTTTCATTGATGTTATCATAGATGATATTTTTTTTTAGATTTTTTTTTTAACTTTTTGGGGCTAAATAATATTTTATTACCTATGCATTTATCCATATGGTCTAATTTTTTTTAAAGATTTTATTTATTTATTTGACAGAGAGAAAGAGACAGTGAGAGAGGGAACACAAGCAGGGGGAGTGGGAGAGAGAATAGCAGGCTTCCTGTGAAGCAGGGAGCCTGATGCGGGGCTCAATCCCAGGACACTGGGATCATGACCTGACCCAAAGGCAGACGCTTAACAACTGAGCCACCCAGGTACCCCCATAAGTTCTAATTCTTGTCAATCACATTTGTGGAAATAAGAACCTATTTCCTATCTTTTTTGATTTATTTAAGTCAAATTTTCTTGGAATTTATGTCTTGACTAGTGAATTTACTGAGATTTTGACTCTAGGCTACTGACGTTCCAACCTTCTTCTCAGGCACATTACTCTCCTTCACAGTAATTGAACTTCTGGCTATATTTGCCCTTACTATCATGGTGAGCAGCAGTGCAGGATGGTTCAACATTAAAGACAGGTTATGCTAGGGAAAAAACAGCCTAGAGGATCTAGGATCCAGGTATTTCCCAGCCAAGTAGAGACTAATTAAGTTCATAATCCTAGCCACACAAAAAGTTGAGGTGGAAAACTGTCACTTTGAGTAGCATAGAAGAATCAAGTAGGATACGCTATTCAGAACACTGAAACTATCTCCTATTTCGTTCTGCTTCTTTTTATTGTATCCTTTAGTCCTTCCTTCATAATGCTACTAGGACTCCCAAATCATGCTATCTTCTCAAGCCTTCATGCCAATGTGCAGGTATTCATCTGCCATTAAACCATAGGTCTTGATGATTATGCCTAAGTTTACTGTCTCATTAATGTCATCCTTGAATATATTAAAGGATGTCTACTATTCATTCTTTATCCTCTTTCATAGTATTTATCAAATGGCAGACAATCATATGTTCCCTTATTCTCATTTTCTATGAGACTTTGAGCTCTGACTTATTAATAGCAGGGGCTGCTAAAAACTCTAAATTGTTATCTATTAGGTATGTGTTTTGAATGAATGAATAAAGAAATAGCAGTAGACAAGCAAAATAAAATTTGGGAGGTGAGAGATTTGAAAAACGAGCATTGGTAGGTAAAGCTGAAATAGAATCTCAGGCTGAGAGAATTATTGATTTTCTTAAAAAATTTTAAATTAATTTTTAAACTTAATTCCAGCATATTAACCTACATTGTTATATTTGTTTCAGGTGTACAATAGAGTGATTCAAAAATTCTATACATCATTACTCCAGGGTCATCATTAAAATTGTACTCTTAATCCCGTTCACCTATTTCACCCTTCCTCCCCACCCCTTCACCTATTTCACTACTCACCTTCAGAAAGTTATTTGGTTTTTTACAAAACTATTCTGGAAATTCTGAATTTTTTAATTTTAATTTTTTTTGTTTTTGTTTTTAAGACAGAGCATGCACAGGAGCAGACAGCAGAAAGGGCAGAGGGAAAGGGAGAAAGAAAGAATCTTAAGCAGGTGCCATGCCCAGTGGCACAGACCCCAACACAGAGCTTGGTCTCATAACCCTGAGATCATGACTTGAGTTGAAATCAAGAGTTGGATGCTTAACCAGATGAGTCACCGGGGCACCCCTCTGGCAATTCTGAATTAATGAAATAACCTACATGTATTAAATAACAAAATCTCCAAATCATAACTTTAAATTTTATTTGAAGTGAATTATCTTAAAATGTAACAAAAATGCATGTCAGTTTTCTCTTTTAAATCTATGTAACAATCTTTATTACACAGGAATCTGCTTACATAGTAGTACAGGACATCCTTATGTATTGTAATGACTACTTTTTAACTTTATTCAATATTTGTGTCCATAGTTGCGCATGAAACTATTTAGAATTTACTTTAAAAAAACAAAACCCCAAACCATGTATAAATTATAAATATTGTAAATCCTATGGCCGGCTTGCTTTTAATATCTCTGGCATATATTTTAAGGTGTAATATAGATTGAATTGTGTCCCTCAAAATATATATGTTACCGCCCTAACCCTAATATGACTGTATTTGAATACTGGCCCTAAAACAAGATAATTACCTTTACATGAAAATATAAATGTGGGACTTCCATGTAGTTGAAAATACATGTAAAACTTGACTCCCTAAAACTTAACTAATAATAGACTACTGTTGACTACAATCCTTAGAGAAAACATAATCAATTAACACATATTTTGGATCACCTGGGTGGCTCAGTTGGTGGAGTGGCTGCCTTCTGGCTCAGGTCATGATCCCAGAGTCCTGGGATCAAGTCCTACATCAGGCTTCTTGCTCAGCAGGGAGCTTGCTTCTCCCTCTCCCTCTGCCTCTGCTCTCCCTGCTTGTACTCACTCTCTCAAATAAGTAAATAAAATCTTCAAAAAAATTAACAAATTTTTATGTTATATGTGTTATATACTATATTCTTAAAGTAAGCTAGAGAAAAGAAAATATGAAGAAAATTATAAGGAACAGAAAATACATTTACAGTATGTATTGTATTTATCAAAAAATTCACATATTAAGTAGATCATATATGTCAAGCCCATATTGATCAAAGGTCAGTTGTAGTCCTCAGAAATATGTCAGGCTTAGTATAGCATGATAAAATATTTTATTACTGAAGTAGTTAAACAATGCTAATTTTATGATCTAATTCTATTAAAATATGTATGTAAACTTAAATAACTAAAACAATAGGCTGACAGTTATTTTTAAAAATTACTATGTCTTAAATGTTCAATCTTGCATTACTCCATAATAACAATGTATTTACTGACAATATAAAATTAACAACTAATTGTCAAGTCAAGGTCAAAACCTTGTAATATTCTGTGACTCATTAAAGTGATTCATTGTAACCATTTATAGTCTGGTGAATATTTATCTCTTTCTTTTGTACAGGTAAAACAGTGTATGTGTTCTCATAATAAAATCATTTAATTTTAAAAGCCTTTAGACATCCATTTATAGAAAGAATAAATCCATCGTGTTAGAAGCTCTGCATTTCATTAAAAGCTTGACATAATGTGACAAAATAAAAGTCAAAAACTAAATACTAACCATATTTAGTACAAATAAGTAAATGATTCTATTTTTATTTTGTTTTATTTTATTTGTCTTCACTTTTCCTTGCTCCATGGCTTAAATTTAACTGTTTGTCTTTGGGACATTTGGCACCATGGTGGAAATTACCATCTTTAATGCACTTCATTGGAATGAATACACATATTTTTCACAAGGTAGAGAAACTCATAGGATTATTTAATGAAAGATATGATTTATGACATGACCACATTTCCCCCTCAGTTCCAAATAGCTAATGTGTTAGCACTATTAATTTCTAAATTACTTATGTAGTCAAACATTTTGGCATATGAGATACCAACTTGCTAATGCATTTCCAGGTCTTTTAAATTGTACGTATTAACAAAAAGGAAACATTTACAAGAAATCACCAAATTTCTTATCAGGTAAGTAACAAAAAAACAAAAGAACTGTGAAATCTGGAAACAGATGAATGGAATATTAGCCTTCCTTCCTCATATACCTATTTTTAAAACACTTGCTAATTTTAATCCAGAAAATTAATATGAATAAAGATTCTATTGAGATCTCTGTAGAGAGAACTGAAAGGGGCTCCCTTCCATGCTTAAGAATATTCCTGAGATATTCACTGAAGAAAGCCATCAAATCCAGTAGCAAAACCAGGAGGCTTTGGAATAGTTGGTAATAAGGGTTCTCTAATCTCTAAATCCAAAAGGCTTGTACAATAGTGTTGAATGTTTGGCCCCAGTCTTCCCTGTCTTAATGTTGCAATTGTGCAGATAAAGAAATATTCTTAGGAAATGAAACATTTTTACTGATGCACAGAAGACTTTAGCCTCAACTCTATCTTCCTTCCCCCTTTTATTAAGTCCAAACTGACTCTGAGCAAGTTTTACTGTTTATGTATCCTTACCACAGTTAACACAATCTTAATTTTCTCATACTTTTAATAAATTGAATACAGGACAATTCTCAGAGCAATACTCAACTTTGACTTTCTCCAATCTATCCCATTAATACTTTAGGCAACTGGTTTCCTGTAACACTCATCTTAACCTTTTCCATATTACAACGTTTTAAATAAAGTTTGAATTAATAGTTTTGGTTGACCTTTCTCCTGCTGCACAAAAGAAGCCTTTATAGGAGCCCAAAGGAACCCCCCTTTTTCCCACACCACGACCCATCATAGGAGGAGAAATCATTTCCTCCTCTCACCGTCTGCAATAAACCCAGTCTTAAGAATGTCCAAGCATGATGTGTTGACTCCATTAAGCTAAAAGAGATCAATAATGGCTAGAGAGATCAAATGAATTTTGAAATGCAAAACCAGTGAAACAGAATTGTTGGATAAAAAAGATTAAGTGCATATATGTATCATTTATGAAGATGTATATGAAGGAAAAAATATGTCCTGAAAGTTAAGAACATATGTTCAAACTAAAAACAACAAAAAAATCAGTAATTTAACCAAAAAGAAACATATACACTTTTAATTATATGAAATAGGAAATTTTTTAAATGATCTCAAAAAAGAAGAGAAAAAAAAAAAGAAAAAAGGGAAGTATGAGAAAAGGAGTAGCGATGTGGCCAATAAATCCAAGGGCACTCACTAGTGAAAACTGTTTAAAAAAAAAAAAGATATATATAGAGAGACATTAAGAAATAAGGAAGAAAATCAGGACCTGCTGGAAAGAAATATCCCTGAGTATAAGTCAGATCTATGCCTGAAGAATTAAGGTGTTTATATAGTAATAAGCTATATTTTTAAGAAGGAATACTTATTTAAGAATAGTCTGCTTAAAATTCTTAAGAGGAAAAAAACCTCATAAGACTTATGGCAGAAGAAAACTTGTACAACGAGAAAAAAAAAAGATATCATTGTATTTCTCATCTTCAATTTTGAAAGCTAGATGAAAATATAGGAGAATCTACACACTACTGAGAAAAAATGACTGCAATCCTAGTATCCTACATCTAGCCAAGCTATCATTCTTCTATCAGGGTGAATGGAAGATAAATGAGATCATCACAGAGACAGAGAATATCTGATCCAAGCAACTCATCTGAGGAAAATATTTGAGAAAATACCCTTATAAATAAACCACAGCAAATGCATTAAGGTAGAAGATGAAAAAGAATGATCAAGATTTCACTTAGTCCCAAATGGAGAGCAGACACTTCTTAGTTCTCCACAACACAGTACACACTGGGTTAAAAGTATTTTCAAGACTCAAAGGAATAGATGGAAAGAATAATGTAGTAAGTAACAGATAATTACTATTTCTTTAGGGGTTCTTTAAAGACCAGTTCATTTCTCCAGTCATTGCTTGACTCCATATAACTAAGGAAATTTAGCCAACTAATCTGAATACCCTAGATTTTCTATGCTGGGGAATTAGTCCAAACTACCCCAACACTAAACCTATCCTTTGATACCCTATTTTTGCCTTAGTCTTGACCACTTACTTACATGAATGGTTGAGTGTTGACACTGATTTTTTTTTTTTTCTGAAGAAAAACACCATCACTCATAGGATCTAGCCATATTCCCTCAACCAAATAATCACACAATAATCTGATACTTATGTTTACTCCAAAACATCAGTTATTTGGGTTTAATTACCACACTAAGTCTAGCATTGGATTCTCCAGATTCAGTCCATTTTCTCTTCAGTTTCTTCTCATCAAAGGTTTAAAAGAATCTAAAATCCCTTTTGTGCTCGAATGGCATAAGTGGTTGGTGTTCCAGCATCCCATTATGAGAGAAAATCCTTAGGGAAGTCTTATGCTCTGCAAGGGGGTGCTAAGCTACAGGGCTCCCATTGAGACATGCCTTGTCCCAAATACATACTGGAGCACACAGTACCTTATATATTTTGTGATACAATCCTTCCTTAGATAGACATTAAAATACACCAGGAAATAATGGGCAGTCAACCTCTCATGTTCTGAATCAGGAGGAAACACAGCAGAGTGAAGACTATGAGGGGCCTTTCCTTGCTGAGCTACGGTTAGCCAAAAGTTGGGAAAAACAATACTGTTAGAACTAGTAAAACTCCTCAGATAATTAGGGAATTCAGTTTTCTCAAAGAAAAATACATTTAAATTCAGTCTGCTTCTTGCCTTAAGAGTTCATTTTTAAAATTTCTTTTTGATGCATAGTAACATTAATCTCCTATAGAGAAAAAAATGCTTGTAGCATAATTTGAATACCAAACTATTAGTATCAGTAGGAACATGTCTTTCTGTCTTCCATATTCTTTTTTTTCCTTGGGCATCACAAATATAAACCATCTGGTATGCCAGATGCTTGCTTTTCTCTTTATACATGCAGGAAGTGTAGGTGGAAGGCCTCCAAAATCCCAGACACTATTATCCATTTTGCTTATCATCATCATCATTATCAACTTCCCAGCATTTTAATAAATGATGCTGTTTCTCTGGTTTGAAGTCAGTAAGATTTGTAGAGATTATTTACTTTTTTTCCACCTACAAGATGTCAGTGAAATTTTAGTTGGCCGGAAATCTGGAATATTGTTTATAATTTCTCTGTGGTTTATAATCTCCAATTATATAGAGTATGTTCCATTTTAAGTAAAGTGTTGGCTTAAGTTTTATTGTAGTATTTATCAACCTGTCTCTGCACTAGGATTTACTTTTATAAACCCAAACCAATTTGAGCCCAATTATATGTACTTTCAAATACCTGCCAGGTGTTATCCAAAGTAGACTGGGTATTTCCTAACTCAGTTCATTATATCCAGATCTTTCGAACAAAGAACAAGTAGTGTGCGTATGTCTGCACACACACATGTGTGTGCAATTGTGCAAGTACACACATGTCCTTTCATGTGTGCACATGTATATGCATACATGCTAGAGGAAACCACTTTTACATGTGGTGAGCATATCATAATTAAATAAGAAAAACTAGCAAAGCAATAACTGAAGGAGATAGGAGGAACGTGTAATACTTAGTGTGTCAGGACAGTCCTGGCATTAAGAATTAAAATAACCTCAGGCTAGACAACTCATTTGCAGTAGAATAATTTGTTGCAAGAACTATTTAGCAAAATATCTAGAAAGAAGCATTTTAGTAATGCAGTAGCTTTTTTTGTACAACGGTTAATTTAGGAACCCTCCTGTGTAATCATAAAGGCACATAAATACACAACAGCACAGTAGTGAGTACTCACAGATTTTCAGATGGAATTAAAATTTCAGGGCAGTATGTTTACATCTAATATGAGAAACATGATTATCTATACCTTTGTCATAGAATTTGTGAAGACTAAATGAAATATTACACGTAAAAATACTACCCTCCACCATAAGCATGTTGACAAGTGCTTGTTGAATTAAAAATACATCTCTTGAAGCTCTTCTTTCAAAGATGTGCAAAATACATAAGCTTAAAAATTGAAAAGTCAAAAAAATTTATCATTAGAAACATGATTACTTAAGTTTATAACTAAGACACAAAATCTGCCCTTTAAGGACCAAACTCTAAAGGTTATAGATGTAAATAGAGAATAATCAAAACATTATCACTAAGATTAGGAACAAGCAAAATAAAATGGATCGGGAAGGAAATAGTAGAAGGATGGAAATTAAGAAAAAGGGAATTTTAACCAGAATAAAGGAAATTGGGACACCTGGGTGGCTCAGTTGATTAAGCATCTGCCTTCAGCTCAGATCATGATCTGGGATCCAATCCCGCATTGGGCTCCTTGCTCAGTGGGGAATGTGCTTCTCCCTCTGCCTGCCGCTCCCCCTGCTTGTGCTCTCTCTCTCTCTCTCTCTCCCCCCACCCTGACATATTAATTAATTAATTAATTAATAGAATGAAGAAAATCTCCGGTTTCACTTGTCTGCACTGGCTGTGAAACAGGTTGCTTCTAGGTGGTGGAGAAAGAGTAGTGGAAGAGTATCGTGCCTCGCATGCTTAAAGTTACTACAAATAAGCAAACTTATTAAAAAATGTGTGTTCTCTATAATCACACTTTTAGAAAAAATCAATTATTGTGCGTTCCTTCCAAGTACAATTGCTGGTCCCACATGCAGAGTGGAGTTGCCGGAATTTGGCAAATGGTGTCACGAGCACATTAGCTGGAAGAAAGGCTTCTTAACCCAATCACACATGCTATTTATAAATACATAACTACAGTAATTTACTAAATATATTCATATGCAAATATATGCATAATTAAGTGTTAGTAAATATTTTTCATTTTGCAATGTGTGCTTATTATTATTTAATATTATATGTATTAGACAATTCTGCATTAGAAAGACCTTCTAAAATAGCCAAAGAGACATATCTGAACTATGCACTCCAAACCAAGTGTTCCTATTTTTGCTATTACTCTGGTCCCTTAAAGCTCTTAAATGTATACTTTTTATGTGACTGTGGTTTTGTCTGTTTATGTCTACATGAAAACACATACATGTATGTATGTTGAATTGACAGACATAGGAGAAAAATGTAGTTCCTAATTTCAATTGTTTTTATACTTGTGTTTGAAAACTATTATTGCATAGTTTTCATTATAACCATGTATCTATTCTGAAATGAAGATGTGTAAAATTCAAATGTTCAATTACTTGTTCCATTAATATCTTTAATTAGGCAAATTCAGATTTTAAGTATACATAGGTCTACCTTCCTAAGGAAATATATCCTAAGCCATATTTATGTGTGTATTAACTGACTTCCCTGTTACAAATGTTAATTGTTATTTGTTGTTTTAAACATAACTCTTTATTAATTTTCTTGTTTAAAAATGAATATAATATTCTATTTCAACTATTAAAGAAAAATATTTTTGATGTATTATAATAGGTTTGAGTTAGGGGTTGAAATATTTTATGATCAGAAAATGAGAATATGTTATTTCCAATAGGGACTGGAGGAAAAGTAGAGAGACAGATGAAGTAAAGTCATATTTAACAGAAAGGATAAGACTTTGTTTCAATGAAGTACCAAAAATATAAAAATAATTACAGGGAATTTTCTTTTTGAGTTAATTCAAAGATAATTAACATGGATACTTAGATTTTTAGAACAAAAAAGAAATAAACAGAAGTCTCCTCTGGCTTTATTAGCAGGGAGGGAAGAAAACTGGCTTTCCTCTGGAGTAGGCATAATTGAGAGAAACAAAGATGACCATTTTCAGAGAAGGTTTTGAACACACATTCAATGCTTTTCTACAGACAGCAATATGGGACCAATTAATTCAGATCCAAAAACAATTTGCTGGTAAGGGAAGCTTTCTTCCATAATTCTGTGATGTACCTATTTGGGAGAAGAAAATGGGGAAGGAAGAACATTCTTCTATTTAAATGGAAAGACTGAGACCTTGAGATGAGTGACGAATAATATCTTCATTAGGATGGTGTTTCTGTGATGTGGCTCGTGGTCATCTTTTAGGAAGCTACAGCCTCCTGAGAACCATGTAAACAGATTTCTATGACTACTGGCTGATCTCAGATGGTATTTTAAAAAGTATGTGCCATGGGGCACCTGGGTGGCTCAGTGGGTTAAGCTGCTGTCTTCGGCTCAGGTCATGATCTCAGGGTCCTGGGATTGAGTCCTGCATCGGGCTCTCTGCTCAGCAGGGAGCATGCTTCCCTCTTTCTCTCTCTGCCTGCCTCTCCATCTACTTGTGATTTCTCTCTGTCAAATAAATAAATAAAATCTTTAAAGAAAAAAAAAAGTATGTGCCATGCTCACCAGGCTAAGAAGATAGTACCCATCACCATGACTCTTGTAGGATCATACAAGTTAATCAAAGAAGGGTGGAGCTTGATGACTTGGACCACTGCATCCCGCATCTGGGATGTGTTGTAAGCAACATTATTAAAGCAGCAGTTAAATGTAAATATCCATATTAAGATATAGTGGAGGTGAGCCTGCCAGCTTAACATTTTAATGGGACAAAGCGACCAGAGTCTCTACATAGTTGACAGGACAGAAGACTGACTGGCCATGAAGCCATCCCCTGTACCAGTGCTCATCAGTTTGGTTAGTGAGCATGATGATATTACCACGTTTAAAACCCAATTCCCCTTCATTTGCTGGTCCAAAGTTGTACAGAACTCAGCAGCAGGACTGATCCCCTGGGGATCCTGGGAGTTTCCCTATGGGAGAAGTTTTCACTGGGTTGAGTGTTGTCTCCAGTTGAAAACCTGACTCATTTGTGGTTTAGGCTGATATTCCCCTGTAGGCTGAGATGAAGCTTATCTTATTCTTTCTTCCAGTCTGGGCATAACTTGCTGCAGGATCTGGACTGTCCACTTACAGTACTCCAGCTGGTCTTGAAAGAGTGCAGAGAGCTGGCTCACATGCTGAACATGCTTGACTCAGCAACTTCTTGAGACTCAACAAATTTCTTTAAATCCTCACAGAGCTCTTCATTGGGAATCTTGCCTTGTTGTTTCTTCTTATAATCAAAGTCCAGGCTTCAACCTCTAACTTCTGTAGATGAATTTCCTTCAGCATTCTGTCATGAAGCTTCTGAAGGAGGTCAGTGAAGTTCCACTTCATTTCCATGTCCAAAAAGTCTTAAACCTCCAAGAGTTCTTGAATGGCTTCTCCCACCTTACCAAGTGCTGCGCCAAAGTTACAATCATCTCTAAGCTCTCCTCCAAACATGAGCATTACCTCTGCCAGCAGACCTTCTACCTGGGGATATCCTGGCTCCTTCTCTTGGCTGCAGATTTTTGACATGATGTGGATCATACTGAGTTTATCTCTGGAAGCTGGGTTGGCTTGAAAGTACTCATTTTTTTTTTTAAGATTTTATTTATTTATTTGACAGAGAGAGATCATAAGTAGGCAGAGAGGCAGGCAGAGGGAGAGAGGGAAATAGGGTCCCCACTGAGCAGAAAGCCCAATGTGGGGCTTGATCCCAGGACCCTGAGATCATGACCTGAGCCGAAGGCAGAGGTTTAACCCACTGAGACACTCAGGCGCCCCTTGAAGGTACTCAATTGGTTTGGTAATAATTTCCATCACAGTCTTAATGGTGACTTCTACTTTCCTCTCTACCTCTTTGAAGTCATCATCTAGCTTGACTCCTTCTTCTCATCCACTTTCTGAGTGGCTTTGCAGAATTGCTTCTTTAGCCTGGTCACTGACTACTGACAAAGTATGGGAAGACACATGGGTATGAACAACTATGGTCATGGGTGTGGGTGTAGTTGCCTTAAAGAAGCTGTGGAGGAGGTAGGTAGGAAGGCTGAGCAGAGTCCTGCCACTTCTAGTGCTCCCACCATAATTGGGGGCATCATGGAAGACATAGTGGTATGGGGCCTTAAATAGTTTTAAATTTTAGAAAATGTAACATTTCTGTACCTATTTTATGATATAAACTTATGCAGAAATTATCCAAATTTATATATGTACAAAAGTTCAATATTTGTTGAGTTTCCATCATTGTCTAGGAAATGAGTAACTTACATAATAAGATCTTATTTAATTTTCATAATAATATGTGGTTGGTTGTAAGAAATAGGATTTATGAATGTACTAATTAAGGCTCTGAAAATTAAGTAACTTCTCCAAGTCACAGGTAGAAAATGAAGAAACTAAGAAACAAGCCCAGAACTGTATAACTATAAATCTTGTTTTATTTTATTTGTTATTTATTTGCTTTATTTATTTTATTTGTTTATTTATTGATAAGTCAATAACTTTTGCTTAAAAATTGCTGGAGAAGATATCTCATATCATATACCCATATCTAATTATAATGTACAAAGTCACAAAAGACCATAACTCTGGTAGCAATAAGGAAGTACAAGATACACTTGGAAATAATGCATTTGTTTAAAGTTATTGAAAAGTTATATGCTATAGGTCACTGTCAAACTTTAAGAAAAAGTAAGTAAGCAATTAATTCAGCCAGCAAAATCAAGTTTATTAGGGAATAGCAGAAAAACTACAATTCAGGACAAGCCAACTATGGTGAACCATGGGCAAGTCCAGAGAACAGAGGAGAGCTTCCTTTTATAGAGGAAAGGAGGAAGTTGAGATGGTTGTTTCAAAGACATGTTCACTGAAAGAAAATAAGAGTTTGAAGTGGTGGCCTCTCCTTGGCTGCAAGCCAGGGCAGTTGGCTTTTGCTGGGTACTTACAGCCTGCTGTTGCCCAGAGAGTAAATCTTCCTTCTTCCTGCTGGACTATGCGAGCTACATAGAATGCTTTGCGCTTGACAGCTCTCCTTTCATGGCTTCCTGACTCCAATTTTGAATTAGGTTTCCTTAACACATTTTCAGATGGCTAATAAATTAAGGTCCAGATGGCTAATAAATGGATGAGCCATTGGTAGGGGATCAAAGCTTGCAGTCACTTTTAAGTCTGGTAATAATTGCCTGGTCTGGGTACAAGGGGAAGGAGGAGTGGGTTTGATACAAGCAGACATGTTACTGAGATGAGGAGAAAATAGTCAAATGTTAATGCTAGCATAGTTTGTATGATGAATTAAAATCTGGATCAAACCCAAATGCAAAAATAAATTTACCAAGAAAAATAAAAAAGAGCAAACTTGTAGGTCTAAATCCAGTTATGTCAACTTTTCATAAAACAGAGAACGAAGACTCCAATTAAAAGATAAAATTGTCAGATTGAATAGAAAAGCAAGATCCATGTTAAATATAGACACATATTAAAAATAGAGATCTAGAAAGATTGACAGTCAAAGGAAAAAAATAATTGTACTGTACCAAATTGTGAATATATAAAAATGAAATGACTATATCAGCATCAGATAAAATAGATTTTCAATAATGGAATATTGTCATAAATAGAAAGAGAAATTTCATAATACTAGTGTTCATTTATCAGGTAGATGATAATCACAAGTGTACATGTGTGTTTGGCTACTAATAGAGCTTCATAATAAATACAAAAATAAACACTCAAGTGTTTATTTATGAGAATTTTTTTAAAAAAAATCCACAATCTTTGTTGAAGATTCTAACATACTTCTCTCATATTTGATTGTAAAAAATGGAGAAAAAATAAGTAAAGTTATATACCGCTTCAACATTCTTTGTTTCATAGAATCTTATAGACATTTCACCCCAAAATTACAGAGTATTTTCAAGTTCATGTGGACTGTTCCCAAAGATAGACTATATGCTTAATAAAGCAATTCTTGGTAATTTTCAACAAACAGAATTAAAATAAAAACAATTCTCTGTACAATATCTAGAAAGGCCACAAGTATTATTAGCTAAACAACAAATTTATGACCAATCCATTGTTCAAAAAAGAATACAGGAATTGTCAAAGAATTGCAGGAACAATTGCAAACTGTACTGAATGATAAAGTTAATATATGTGTTTAAATGTAAGAAGCAAGTATGTAGAAATAAATTTACACTAACATTGGAAGTCAAGAAACTAACATGCAGACAAATGGTACAGATATTTTTAAGAGATCAGTTCTTTTAAAAAACAATGAAAAATTATATAACTCTAGCAAATTATTAGAAAAAAAGAAAAGAAACACAAATTACTAATAACAGGAATGAAATCGAAATATAGATCCTTCAGATTTTAAATATAGACAAAGGTTTAAATAAATAAATGAATAAATAAATAAATAAAAAGGTAAAATCAATAAATTTGACAGCTTAGACTATATTGACACAGTCAATGAAAGCGATTTATAAAAATAGCCCCCAAAAATCAGAATAACCTTATGTCAAAAAAAAAATGTGTTTAAAAAAGGATACAACAAAATTTCTCTCAAGGAATACTGCAGGACTAGATAGTTTTAATTATAAATTTTAACAAACATGAAAACAAATAAACAAGTTTATAAACATTGTTAGAAAGTAAAAACAGAGAATAAAGTTTTTTACTTGTTTCTTGAAACCAAAGCAACTGTGATTTCAAAACTCAATAAAGATATGATAAGGAAAAAATATATATATATACATATATAACAGAGTCCCCAAAACATCATGCATAAATCTTTTACTAAAATGTTGTCAAATCAGATCCATCAAGAAATAAAAATAATATAATAATACATCATGACTAACTGGGGGTTTATCCTGTGACTATAGATAAAATTTTGAACAAATTTCAGCAAAACAAATCTGACAATATATAAAAAGGATATTACAGTATAACCAAGTGGAGTTTATTCTGTGAGTATTTAATTGTTTTAACATTAACTGAACTTAATTTATGTTGATATCAGCATAAAAAATGTATTTGAAATTAAAACAATGAAAGTTAATATATGCCAAAGAGGAAAACTGAATAGAAGGAGTAAAAAACATTTGACAACTTTTTAATATCCATACTTGATAAAAATTATCAGTAAGCTAGAAATGTAAAAGATTCTGAAATGTAATAAGGGGTACATACAAAACACCTACATTTAATATCTAACATAAATTATGAAGTATTAGACTCTTTCCCTCTAAGGTCAAAAACCAGGTAAGACTGTCCATCTCACCACTTCTATTCACCATTTTACCTACAGCTCCTGTCCATACAATATGTCCTGAAGGAGGAATAAAGGACACAAAGATTGCAAACAAAGAAAACAAGTCTTGTTTACAAAAAGCAAGATTGTTCATGTAGAAAATCCTAAAGAGTCTACAGACTGCTAGAACTAATAGGGGAATTTATCAAGATCACAGATCGATATACAAAACTACATGCATCTCAGTATATTAACAGTAGTTGTGTTTATGTATGCCAATAGCAATGTATTTATGATAGTGACAAAAATAAAATGGAGATTAATTTAAAAAAGTGAAATATCTCTATTGAAAATCACAAAACATGGCTGAACTAAACAATGTCTATGGATTAGCTGATGGAATATTGCCAACAGTTCAATTCTTTATAAATTTATGTATAGATTAATAGTAGCAATTTCAAAATAAGTTTTTGAGGACATTTTTAAAGGAAATGTTTTTATTGTATTTTTTAAAAGATTTATTTATTTATTTATCTGACAGACGGAGATCACAAGTAGGCAGAGAAGCAGGCAGAGAGAGGAGGAAGCAGGCTCCCTGCTGAGCAGAGAGCCTGATGCGGGGCTTGATCCCAGGACTCTGGGAATCATGACCAGAGCCGAAGGTAGAGGCATTAACCCACTGAGCCACCCAGGTGTCCCTAAAGGAAATGTTTTAAAGTATACATGAAAATGTGAAAAACCAAGTGTAATGAAAGAGTCTTGAAACAGAAGAACAATGGTTAGAAGACTGATTCTACCTTACTTCAATACTTAATGTAAGGTAACAGTTATGTATCGCCTGGATGGCTCAGTTAGGTTAAAGAGTCTGCATTCTACTCATGTCATGATCCCAGGGTCCTGGGATAGAGCCTCACACCAGTTTCCCTGCTCAGGTGGGAAAGCCTTCTTCTCCCTCTCCTACTCCCTCTGCTTGTGGTCTCTCCCTGTCTAATAAATAAAATAAAATCTTTTTAAAAAGGAAAATAATAAGGTCACATTTATCAAGACAGTATGGTATTTAAATATAAAGATATTTGAATGGGACAATGGAACAAAATATAGTGTAAAAATAGACCCATGCTTTTATAACTAATTGATTTTCCCAAATATGCATGAAATAATCCAATGAAGGAAGAAAATTTTTTCAGTGATTGGTGCTAGAACTAGATGGCTATATTTAAATAAATGAATCTCAACCCTTATCTCACATGATACAAAAATTTAGTTTTAAATATCATACATTAAACATATAACTAGAAATATAAATCTTCTAGAAAAAATATATGGGGATTATATTCTCAACCATGTGTATAGGGAAAAATTTCTCAAGACAGAAATAAAAATGAAAGAACAAAAGACAACATGAAGAGTATATTTTAAAGATTTATTTAAATATTTATTTAGAGAGAGAGAGTAGAGGAAGGGGCAGAGTGAGAGAATGTTGAAGTAGACTCCCCTCTGAGCTGGACACAGGGCTCAATCTCATGACCCATGAGAGCATGACCTCAGCCAAAATAAAGAGTTGGCTGCTTAGCCAACTGAGCCACCCAGGTACCCTGACAACATTAAGAGTATTAAAAAATGTTTTGTTGTCTACCATGAAAACCATTTGAAATAGTTCTAGTAGTCAATTTACATAATTGGTTAGCATTAAGGCTGTAATCATTGATTCTTCCCTGCAATAGAGGTTAAAAGTAATAACAAGAGGGGCACCTGGGTGGCTCAGTGGGTTAAAGCCTCTGCCTTTGGCTCAGGTCATGATCCCAGGGTCCTGGGATTGAGCCCCACATCGGGCTCTTGGATCAGCAGGGAGCCTGCTTCCCTCTCTCTTTCTCTCTGCTTGCCTCTCTGCCTACTTATGATCTCTGTCTGTCAAATAAATAAATAAAATCTTAAAATAAAAAGTAATAACAAAATAATGTTTAACTATATTAAATCTTCAGTCCAAATGATTATATTTATTCTAAAAAACTAAATATTTTCCATTAGAAAACTAGTAGAATCTTGGGGTGCCTGGGTGGCTTAGTGGGTTAAAGCCTCTACCCTCAGTTCAGGTCATGATCCCAGGGTCCTGGGATCAAGCCCTGCATCGGGCTCTCTGCTCAGCAGGGAGCCTACATCCCCCCCTCTCTTTCTCTGCCTGCATCTCTGCCTGCTTGTGATCTCTGTCTGTCAAATAAATAAAATCTTAAAAAAAAAAAAAAAAAACCCTAGTAGAATCTAGGTAAAAAATATTATGGAGTCAATGACTTTATCTCTCTTTCCTAAAATCTTCAGTCAGACTTGAGTATTTAATAGTTAGAATACTCTTCTTGATTTTGATCTATCCAGTGCAGATCCATTGTAGTTTATAAGTGTTTAACTTTCATACTTGGTAATCCCAGAGTAAAATGTGCTTTTACTCCTATGAGTTTCCATTGTCAGAAGTACTTTACCCTCTCCAAAACTGCCAGGCAGAGCTATGAGGACGAAGGGTATTATTTTGCAATTATATGCAACAAACTCTACTGGAGAAAAAAAATAGTAAGTGAACAGTTCATGATATATAGGCTATGTTTATCTAAAGGAGTTTTCTATTTTTCAGAATCATTAATTTAGAACTGTCCATTTATTACAAAATACCAAACTAATTTGTTAATTAAATGTTACCTTCAATTTCAAAACAATTACAAGGAAAGAAGGGAAAAGAGTATACAATAGTCATGTCAGGCTTGCTTGTTTTTCATAGGAATCAATGTAAAAATAAAAACCCTTTAGTATAGTGAAGTGACTATAGCTTACACAGGGAAGCCAACTTCTACAGGCCAAACGATACCAGTAATGCCACCTTAGGCAAGTCATTTAGCTTCCCTGTCATCAATTCAAATCTAAAAAAATGTGAAAACAATAACACCTATCTCATACATTTCTTGAGAGGATTAAGTGGATTCATATTCAAGGTTTTAGAATATTTCCTGACAAAGAGCAAGTACCAAGTACCAAGTGGTTTTTCTTTTTCTTTTAGTAACAAAAATGCATGAACATTTTAGTCTATTTTCAATATGTGTAAGGAAAACACTACATTTGGAGAGCCTAAAAATTATCTAAAACACCTTGGTTACTTAGATCAAATTAGAAATAATGATTAAATATATTGCCAGATTTAATTATGCAATTTAGTAATTTTTACATAAGGGGAAAATAAAGTAATAATATTAAAATAGAGAAGACAATGTTTAAATGAATTTAAAAACTAGGGTCACCTGGGTTGCTCAGTGGGTTAAGCTTCTTCCTTTGGCTAGGGTCATGATTTCAGGGTCCTGGGATTGAGCCCTGCATTGGGTTCTCTGCTCTGCAGGGAGCCTGCTTTCTGCTCTCCCTTTGCCAGTCACATAGGTACATGCATTTGTAAAACTCATGTATAAATGTGCACTTAGGATTTGTGTTTTACTGTATTTCAGTTACACTTCTATGTACACTTAGGATTTGTGTTTTACTGTATTTCAGTTACATCTCAATAAAAACAAATGAATAATAAATGCTTTTTAAAATATGCAAAATTGGAAACTAATCAATTTAATCATGATATCTGAATAATACTAATAATCTTTTTAGCAACATAAAAATGAACTAAAGAAAGAATGGCAACAAGTTTAAGATGCAATAGGAAGAAACTAAATTCTAGTTAAGACTGAATAAATGTAAAAAAAGACTGGATAAATGTAGAGTTCTTACTATGACATTTTATGGTACTGTTTTGATGCATATTACAAAGATGTTGTAGTCATTAAAATTTTGTATACTGAACAGTTATGATCATAGAATTACAAAGAAAAATCATGATTTTGTTTTTAACAAAATCAATAGAAAACATTAATCGATAAGTCTATGTAATATTCAAAAAAATTCACTTATTTTCCAAGACCTGTAAAATAGTTGCACGATTGGACCTTGTATTAAGCCAAAATCTTATTAATTTTCCAAGCAAAAGAAAACAAAACAAATACCATATAACATAATCATGGAGTAAAGAAGTCTTTCCCAAGCAAAATGCGAAATTCCTTCAAAAGACTTGAAGGAAAATTAAAGCCATCTGTCTGAGAAAAGACATTTTAAACTAAGTTAAGTGACAAGCAATAGTGGAAGGATACATTCATTTTCTATGTATAATAAACAAAATATCTTATTAGTAATATATGGGGAACTTCTATAGATCAGTAAAAATACTATAAATAACAGAAATAGAAATAACTGATGAAAAGTATAAAAAAAGCAATGCTGACGTAAAAAATAAATGTATTTCCTAGTGATATATTGAAATAGGACTAATTTCATACCAAAAAATTGCATCTTCTTCAAGATTTTCTTGGCTATTCTTAACCCCTTAATCTACAATATTAATTTTAGAATCAATATGTAGAATTCCACAAATTATATAATTACATTTGGGTTGAATTTGATTTATGGATAACTTAGCAAAATGTGGAAATAATTGACAAAGTTAAGGCTTTATATTTATTCAAACTTCCTTTTATGACAGTCAACAAAATTTTTCATTTTTATTCATATATGTTTTTCTTACTTTTTGTATATTATTTGTATTGACTTTTTAACTTGCCACTTTATAGATTTTTTAAATTATTTAAGATTAGTGGGTAGTTAACTCTGTTGGGACTTATTAGATGGTGATATCTCATATAATATATAAATAATAAACATTTTCATTACTACCTTATTAACCTCATTTATTTATCTTATTTTATTGCACTTGCAATAAATGAATAGTAAAACAATAATGAATAGTAATAGTAGTAAGGGGTATTGTTGCTGTGATACTGACTTCTACAGGAATGCACCAGATGTTTTGTAGTACAGAGACTTAAGCTAACCCTCTGTTTTTTTATTTATAAATATCTTAAAGAGGATACGAATATCACATTTTAGTATCAGAACATTTAAAAAATGTATACCTTGTATATATTTTGAGTTTTGAAAAGAAAGGCTATATTTGACACATCAGAACAGATGTATGGTATATTTGTTTTAACTTTTCTTTGTACTAAAATCCTATAATTATTTTTATGTGAAAACAGATATTTGAGGCGGTGCCAGCAACATGGTTTTGATATATAATATCCATTCATCTATGCATATCAAAGTGTTTTGATGATGTTTTTATATTACAAGCAAGAATCAAGTACAAGTGAGAGGTAATATGCACTTGAAGATAAAATAATAAAGTTCTGATCACACAAAGAAAATTTTAATAAAAATGCAATTTCTTAAACTCATGTATATAATATTACACTACAAACCATATTGGTAGATACAACTCTTACTGGGGTAGCAAAAGTAATTATATAGAACAAGACACATGTAAAACAAAGCATTGTGGTAAGTTATAATGGAAGGTTATTGTAGATAAGACTCGTGTTTCCATATGGATCAAAGATAGTACGATGGCAATTTCTTGTGTCTGCAATGTATACCTTTATTGAATCGTCAAATCTTAATATTAAAATATGTATCATTAAAGAATAATATATTTAAAGAGGCAGGTGTATTTATTTGTTTGAGAAGCAGTGGTTTCCTACAAGTATAAAAGAACTATAATGGATACTTTTCTATTGATCAGAATGTCAAACTGAAGGAAGAGAGGGAGGTGAAATGAAAAATATCATGGATTACTGCTCAGAGATTTCCAAATTCTTTTGAAAAATGAACAATGGTAGGGTAGAATTATCCTTAAATATGGAGTTATACTTCACTTGTAAATGTGTATTACAAATATCTTTTTTAAAATTAAAGGACAAATAAAAAAAAGGGAAAATATGAAAATATATGTATCCCTCACTTTTCAAAAGGTCACATTATATTACTTGGCTTTACAAAAGACCTACTTTAGGGGCACCTGGGTGGCTCAGCTGGTTAAGCTGGTTAAACTCTCTCTACCTTTTTTTTTTTTTTTTAAGATTTTATTTATTTGAAGAGAGAGATAGCAAGAGAGGGAACATAGCAGGATGAGTGGGGGTGGCAGAGGGGAAGCAGGCTTCCAACTCAGCAGAAAGCCAAAGACAGGGGACTAAGGACTGAGCTATTCAGGCACCCCATAAGCATCCAACTCGTGATCTCAGTTCAGTTCTTGATTTCAGTTCAAACACTGTCTTGGGCTCTTCCTGGGTGTGTAAACTGCTTAAAACAAACAAACAAAACCCTAATTTAGTGCAAGTTCCCCTGCTATCTGAAAGAAATACAAAAAGGATTTTCACATCAAAGATAAAAGTCAAAAACCAAAAATAACATTCAGAGTTTGTTTTGTAGTGAAGCATTATAGAGGTGGCACCTAACCCAGGTAGTGAGAGTGGCGCCACCAAGCTCCTTCCCTGGGATCTACATTCAGCATCTCAGCATCAAGCCACCAGAGCTTTGAATGGTGTCTGTGAGCATCTGTGCTTTATCTTGATTTGTTTTGTGCATCTGTTAGCAAGATGCATCCTAAAGGATCAGAAAAGCCTAACAGAGGTAGCTTTGGCTCCGGGAACATTTAAAAACTTCTCTATATAAATTAATAGTAATTGTTTCTTCACTTTATATCATTTCAGCTTACAAAAGATTTCATAAGAATGCTCCACTTTCAGATAGTGGAGAAAACGTTCAATACATAAAAGTTTAGTATTCAGAATGAATGTAACAAATCAATGTGTAAATAATATAAATAACCAAACAGGAAATCAGGCAAAAGAAATGGGGATTTCACAGATTAAAAACAAGACTGCCATAATTCTATAAGGATGGAGACAGGGATATGAATTTTTATTTCTTTAGTTCATATTTACATGCAGGTTTCATATGTATCAATAATGGAGGATCAGAATTAAAAAATAGATTTGCTGGCCTATCCATAATGAATAGGATTATAAATAAAAATAGCATAATTTATACTACTTTTTAAGTTCCTTTTTTTTAAGAGATACTTTTTAAGTTTCTTTTTTTTATTTTTAATTTTTTATAAACATATATTATATTTTTATACCCAGGGGTACAGGTCTGTGAATCGCCAGGTTTACACACTTCACAGCATTCACCATAGCACATACCCTCCCCAGTGTCTATAATGCTACCCCCTCTCCCTCCCCCCCGAAATCCTCAGTTTGTTTAGTGAGACTAAGAGTCACTTATGGTTTGTCTCCCTCCCAATCCCATCTTGTTTCATTTATTCTTCTCCTACCCCCTTAAACCCCCATGTTGCATCTCCACTTCCTCATATCAGGGAGATCATATGATAGTTGTCTTCCTCTGATTGTCTTATTTCACTAAGAATGATACGCTCTAGTTCCATCCATGTAGTTGCAAAAGGCAAGATTTTATTTCTTTTGAAGGCTGCATAGTATTCCATTGTGTATATATACCACTTCTTCTTTATCCAGTCATCTCTTGATGGACATCTAGGTTCGTTCCATAGTTTGGCTATTGTAGACATTGCTGCTATAAACATTTGGGTGCATGTGCCCCTTCAGATCACTACGTTTGTATCTTTAGGGTAAACACCCAGTAGTAGTGCAATTGCTGGGTCATAGGGTAGTTCTATTTTCAACATTTTGAGGAACCTCCATGTTGTTTTCCAGAGTGGTTGCACCAGTTTGCATTCCCACCAACAGTGTAGGAGGGTTCCCCTTTCTCCACATCCTAGCCAGCATCTGTCATTTCCTGATTTGTAAATTTTAGCCATTTTGATTGGTGTGAGGTGATATCTCATTGTGGTTTTGATTTGTATTTCCCTGATGCCGAGAGATATGGAGCACTTTTTCATGTGTCTGTTGGCCATATGGATGTCTTCTTTGCAGAAATGTCTGTTCATGTCCTCTGCCCATTTCTTGATTGGATTATTTGTTCTTTGGGTGTTGAGTTTGCTAAGTTCTTTATAGATTTTGGACACTAGCCCTTTATCTGATCTGTCGTTTGTAAATGTCTTCTCCCATTCTGTCAGTTGTCTTTTGGTTTTGTTAACTATTTCCTTTGTTGTGCAAAAGCTTTTGATCTTGATGAAATCCCAATAGTTCATTTTTGCCCTTGCTTCCCTTGCCTTTGGCAATGTTCCTAGGAAGATGTTGCTGCGGCTGAGGTCAAAGAGGTTGCTGTCTTTGTTCTCCTTAAGGATTTTGATGGATTCCTTTCTCACATTGAGGTCCTTTATCCATTTTGAGTCTATTTTCGTGTGTGGTGTAAGGAATTGGTCCAATTTCATTTTTCTGCATGTGGCTGTCCAATTTTCCCAACACCATTTATTGAAGAGGCTGTCTTTTTTCCATTGGACATTCTTTCCTGCTTTGTCGAAGATTAGTTGACCATAGAGTTGAGGGTCTATTTCTGGGCTCTCTATTCTGTTCCATTGATCTATGTGTCTGTTTTCGTGCCAGTACCATGTTGTCTTGATGATGACAAGCTCTTTGTAATAGAGCGTGAAGTCCGTAATTGTGATGCCACCAGCTTTGGCTTTCTTTTTCAATATTTCTTTGGGTATTTGAGGTCTTTTCTGGTTCCATATAAATTTTAGGCTTATTTGTTCCATTTCTTTGAAAAAAATGGGTGGGATTTTGATGGGGATTGCATTAAATGTGTAGATTGCTTTAGGTAGCATAGACATTTTCATAATATTTGTTCTTCCAATCCAGGAGCATGGAACATTTTTCCATTTCTTTGTGTATTCCTCAATTTCATGAGTATATTTATCATTTTCTAAGTATGGATTCTTAGCCTCTTTGGTTAGGTTTATTCCTAGGTATCGTATAGTTTTGGGTGCAATTGTAAATGAGATTGACTCCTTAGTTTCTCTTTCTTCTGTCTTGTTGTTGGCGTAGAGAAATGCAACTGATTTCTGTGCATTGATTTTATATCCTGACACTTTACTGAATTCCTGTACAAGTTCTAACAGTTTTTGAGTGGGATCTATTGGATTTTCCACATAGTATTATATCATCTGCCAAGAGTGATAGTTTGACTTCTTTGCCGATTTTGATGCCTTTAATTTCCTTTGGTTGTCTGATTGCTGAGGCTGGGACTTCTAGTATTATGTTGAATAGCAGTGGTGATAATGGACATCCCTGTGTGTTCCTGACCTTAGCGGAAAAGCTTTCATTTTTTCCTCCATTGAGAAAGATATTTGTGGTGATTTTTTCATAGATGGCTTTGATAATATTGAGGTATGTGCCCTGTATCTCTACACTTTGAGGAGTTTTGATCAGGAAGGGGTGCTGTACTTTGTCAGAAGCTTTTTCAGCACCTATAGAGAGTATCACATGTTTCTTGTTCTTTCTTTTATTAATGTATTGTATCACATTGATTGATTTGCGATGTTGAACCAACCTTGCAGCCCTGGAATAAATCCCACTTTGTCATGGTGAATGATCCTTTTAATCTGCTGTTCAAACCTATTGGCTAGTATTTTGGCGAGAATTTTCACATCTGTGTTCATCAAGGATATTAGTCTGTAGTTCTCTTTTTTGGTGGGATCCTTGTCTGGTTTTGGGATCACAGTGATGATGGCCTCATAAAATGAGTTTGGAAGTTTTTCTTCCATTTTATTTTTTGGAACAGTTTCAGGAGAATAGAAATTAGTTTTTCTTTAAATGTTTGGTAGAATTCCCCCTGGGAAGCCGTCTGACCCTGGGCTTTTGTTTGTTTGGGGATTTTTGATGACTGTTTCAATCTCCTGACTGGTTATGGGTCTGTTCAGGTTTTCTATTTCTTCCTGGTTCAGTTGTGGTAGTTTATATGTCTCTCAAAATGCATCCATTTTTTCCAGATTGTCAAATCTGTTGGCGTAGAGTTGCTCAGAGTATGTTCTTATAATTGTTTGTATTTCTTTGGTGTTAGTTGTGATCTCTCCTCTTTCATTCATGATTTTATTTATTTGTGTCCTTTCTCTTTTCTTTTTGTTAAGTCTGGCCAGGGGTTTATCAATCTTATTAATTCTTTCAAAGAACCAGCTCCTAGTTTTGTTGATTTGTTCTATTGTTTTTTGTTGTTGTTGTTTGTTTCTATTCCATTGATTTCTGCTCTGATCTTTATGATGTCTCTTCTCATGCTGGGTTTAGGGTTTCTTTCTTGTTCTTTCTCCAGCTCCTTTAGGTGTAGTGTTAGGCTGTGTACTTGAGACCTTCCTGATCAAAACTCTGTCCACACCTGAGGGTGGACAGAGAAGGCTTTATGTTGGGCCTTCCAGTTATAGGAGGATAAAGGGCTATAGGTTAGGTGGGGGCACCCTCTTCCATCCTTTAGAGTAACCTCACAGAGAGGCAGTGTCGATGCTGATGGAACCGGTGAGGTAGAGGGTGGCAGAGGGGATAGAAAAAAGGGGAAAGATCTGGGTGGTCTTTCTGCTTCGTAGTCCCATAGGTGGACACCGACCACATATGAGGTGGACTGGTAAGGGCAACTCAGGACCAATAATCAGGCTTAGGGGACAGATAAGGAGGGGAAAATTCCACATGCTCCACATCTGATGGAGGCAGGATGGTCTTTCCCAGTTCCCCCTCATATTTCTGTTCTGGCTTTGGTGACCTGACCTGCCTTCGTGGGAGAGAAATGGTTTTATTAGTAGGTGGAAGGTGAGACTTGAGACATGTCGGTGGCTCTTCCACCAGATACTGCCAGGCCATGATGTATGGTATTTGGTTTCAATGGAGATCAAAGACCTTACTCTGGGTAGAGTAGATCTGAGCTAAAGCAAACATTCCTTCCAGTGGCCACCCTATGGAGAAAGTGGGCCACTCTAATTGAGAGAGTGTTTTCAGTTTTCCTGGGTAAACCTTGTCACCCGACTGGGTGGCTTTACCTTGAAAATCCTTGAAATGCTGGAGAACAAGACTTAGGGGTGTTATAGGTCCTGTGCTCTCCAATTGCCCCATCTCTTCAAACATAGCAAACAACACAACAGGCAACAAAAAGACAAGACAAAAACAACTGGAGGCCCAGCGGCCCTTACCCAGAACCTGCTGCTGGTGGGGTTTTCTCGGCCCCCTGACCACCTAGGGGGACTCAAACCCCCTAGACAATCTACCAGAAGAGGGATGGGGCATCCCCGCAACTACTCTAGCCCTGGGGAGCATGGCTGCATCCAAATTCTCCCCAGTGGGCCATAACCCTGGAGCTCCACAACCAGGCAGACAGATTGGATCTCACAGAATAAAATCTGGAGATCTTACCTCTGGAGGCTTTCCCCAGAAATTCTGATGCTGGCTCAGTTCTCGTCGTTGGATTGCAGACAAGCCCCCAATCTTGGGTCCATGGTCAAAGGAGTGAGATTGATACAAAGTGAATGTCAAGCAAAGCTTTATCTCATGCCAAGCATCAAGAATCAAACTGACCAGCCAGGGCCATCTCTTGCAAAGAGGGGACCTCTCTCTGCCTTACAGACTAGCTTTTAAGGGCAAAGGCCATGTGGTTGGGCCTGGCCATGCACAGGCAGCCAATGAGATTGTAACAGAACTAATATGAAATTTCAAATTCTCGTTTATTAAAAAACAAAATCCAAGAAACTGGAGGGTATTTTTAATTTTGAAATGATCATAAATACACACAAATGATGAGGGAACAGAAAGCTAGCTGAGGACAAAGCAAAAGCTGACACCCTGCAACCTCTCTCCACCCCCCAGTCCTGGGTGGGACACATGTGACATTCTTCCAGGAATCTCCCAACTATCTTAATGTTAATACCTTTCTTGGGGGAAAACAACCTTAACCTAACAATGGCAAGTCCTTGGTATCTTGTAGGTCCTCTTTAGCATATGAAAGTTCTTCTGGGACCTCCCTTTTCCTTACCTCCCCCAATGCCTTAAGTATATAATCAGCCACCCCCTCACAACCCAGGTCAGCCAACTCTTTCTGCCCAAGGGTCCTGTTCCCATGCTTTAATAAAGTCACTTTTTTGTAAGAATTCTTTCTTGGTCTTCAGCTCTGGACCTCACTTATATTCTAAAACTTCATCACTAATTTGCAAAGATAGTACAGCAAGTCCAGTTTACTTATCTCCCTACTTCCTCCCATAGTGACATGTCACATAACTACAACACAAACAGAAAATCAGGCAATTGATAGAGATATAATACTGTTAGACTACAGATTTTAGTCATATCTTAACAATTTTTACATGCACTCGCTTGTCTCTCAGTGTGTAATTCAATGAAACTACACCACATATAGATTGGTTTTACCACTGCAACCACCAAGAAACAGAACTCTTTCATCATCTCAGAAAAACTCCCTTACACTACCTCTTTGTGTCTGTACCAACCCGACTGTTGCTAAACTCTGACTGTTTATTTTACATTAACAGCCAATCTGTTCTCCGTCCACATATTGGCTCACAAACCTTACATAAATGGAATGTATAATATGTAGCCTTTTGAGACTGACATTTCCACTAAGCACCTTGAGATCCATAGAGCATGTCAGTAGTTCATTCCTTTGCAATATTTCATGGCAAAGATACACCATGGTTTATTAAACCATGTACTAGCTGAACAACAACAGGGCTATTTATAATTTTTGGCTATTACAAATAAACCTTCCATGAATATCTATGCACAATTGTGTGTGTGTGTGTGTGAACACAAGGTTTCATCTCCCTGAGATAAATCTCAGGATTAGGGTTGTTAGGTCACATAGTAAGTGTATTTTAGTTTTACAAGATATTGCCAAATTATTTTCCTGAGTGTTATACCATTGTATAGTCTTATCAGCAATTTATGAGAACTTCAGTATATCCTTTACCTGGTCAACATTCAGTATTATCATATCTTATTAACTTAATCTTTCTAATAGGCCATGATTTAAATTTTCATTTCCTTATTGCTTAATGGTATTGAACATATTCATGTGCTTACTTGCCATTGGGATGTCATCTTTGGTAAAATATCTGTTTATGGTATTTGCCCATTTCCTAATTGAATTCCTGATTTTTTCTAAGTTTCAAGAGTTCTTTAAATATGTACAAAACTTATCCTCTGTCCAGTAGGTAGTTTGTAAATATATTTTCCCAGTTGTAGCTTGTTCTTCCATCCTTTCAACAGTCTTTCACAGAGCATGAATTTTACATTTTGATGAAGTACTATTTATCAATATTTTCTTTTATAGACCATGAGATTCCATGCTTAATATTTGTTGAAAAGTCACTCATACTTCATTTAATTTCTTTGTAAATTTGCCAAAATCCAATTGTGCCTAGTTGTGTGGATCTATTTCTGGCTTTTCTAAACTTCCTTTGATCTATGGGTCCATACCTTTTCAATACCACAGACACTGTCTTGATTGTTGTGGATAACTAGTATTCCTGAAATTAAGTAGAGTGTTTCCTCTCACTTTATTCTTTTTAAACCATTATTCTAGGTATTCTAGTACATTTTAATTTCCATAGATTTCATGATGTTTGTTGATAGGGGTGCTGGGTGGTTCAGTAGGTTAAGCAGCTGCCTTCTGCAAGGGTCAAGATCTCAGAGTCCTAGGAGGTGGCAGAGTGGGGCCCACATTGGGCTCCCTGCTTAGGAGGGAGTCTTCCTCTCCCTCTCCTTTTGCACACCCCTGCCCCTGCTTGAACCCTCTCTCTCTCTTTATCTCTCTCAAATAAGTAAATAAATTCATTAGAAAAAAAAGAAAAAGAATATAGATAAACCAAAAAAATCCCAACTTGCTGGAATTTTAGCAGGCATTGTGCTGATCCTAAAGATCATATTTGGGATAATTGATGCATTAACTATGTCAGATCTCCCAAATCATGAGCATAGTATGCCTCTTCCTTTATTTGTCAGGGTTTTGTTTTGTTTTTGTTTTTTTTTTTTTTTTGACAAAGATGACAAGTAGGCAGAGAAGTAGGCAGAGAGAGAGGAGGTAGCAGGCTCCCTGATGAGCAGAAAGCCCAATGCAGGGCTTGATCCCAGAACCCTGGGATCATGACTTGAGCTGAAGGTAGAGGCTTTAACCCACTGAGCCACCCAGATGTCCCTATTTATCAAGGATTTTTTGGGTAATTTTTCTCCATATAGATTCTGTACATGTTTTGTAGATTTAAATCTAAGTATTTCATTTCCTTTGAAACAATTTTAAATGGTGCCATATTTTAAATTGTGGTTGCTGAATGTTCATTTCTAGTACATAGAAACACAATTGATTTTTGAATGTTTTTATTGTGTCCTGTAATTTTGTTGGATTAGATTATTACTTCTAAATTGTAAGTCCTTCATGACTTTTCTATATCAATTGATGATTGTCTAAGTTTTCTTCATTAGCTTATCAATGTGGTTGATTATATTGATTGATTTTCAATATTTAAATAATCTTGCATTTGTGGAATAAATCACACCTGGTCATGGAGTATAAATATTACACATAATATATTTATTTTCTTTTGTATGTTCCAAATAACTGCTTTTGAAAAAATATCCTTTAATATAAAAGTTTTCTTAATATTATTTTTTACTTAGGAATCTTTAATGTAACTGATTTTAGTCAATGCTGTCTTGCTTACAATATTATTTGTGTGAAAAGAATTGACTATGTTTTTCAAAAAGTTACTGGGTATTTTATGTGTTAACATGTCTTTTGAAAGTTTGAGTTCACTATATCTATGGTCAACAAAACTCTATGTGATCCATTAATACATTGTTTTGCGTTAAATTTAGGTAACAAAAAAATGAATCCAGTATATAAACTCTTTTTAAAAGGATTATTAAAATAATTTTCATTTTCTGAGCTTAAGGACTTCTGGTAGCATTCATTAGCTAATGATGATGATGATGATGATGATATTTAAATAGTAAATGACATTTTTTGTAACTCATTTAGTAAGAGAGCTAGATACCTAGCATATATGTTAGTTCACAGAATCTTTATGTAGTTCAGTGACCAAGGCATTAAAAATGATTTATAGTATTTTGTTTTGATCATTTTGCTTTTAATAAGCAGGGCTATTTGCTAACACCAACGGGGTAGATCCTATTATTAGGGCAGTTTACAGCTGAGGAAAGTAACGCCCAAATAAGCTAATTGATTTTCTATTTTTACATAGATGGTAAAGATATTGTTTTGTTAAGGAACCTGGACTGGATTGCCCAACAGAATAATCAAGCGACACTCAGAGATTTTGGAGGATAGGAGATTAACTTAACGCCAACAGGCTCAGAGGAGAATGATCTCCAAAGGTCTGAGCCCCCAACACAAACAAAGGGGGTAATTTATAGACTTCCTCTTCCCCATATTGGTACTTTTGGTCCCTTGGGAAGCAGGACGGTGGGAGAAACCTAGGGTGGCCTGCACGGGAAGCAGAGTACAGAGAAGAACTGGGAAGAACCCCAGCACAGGGACTGCGACTCCTTTGTTGGCTCAGTCTGCCATCATTTTCCTTATCAGTTTATTTATCTGTTTATTTATTTAGAGAGAGGGCATATGCAAGCTCGCATATACATGAGTTGGGAGAGGGGCATACATAGAGGAAGGGAGAGAATGTTAAGCAGACTCCCAGGGATGAGCTTGGAGCTGGACAGGGACCTCAAACTCACAACCCTAAAATCATGACCTGAACCAAAACGAAGAGTGGGTGCTTAACCAACCACCCAGGTGCCCCTATTTTTACATAGATAGTAATGATGAAATTTGTAACTAAATCTACATGTTTGCCAAACTTACTTTCTCTCTGCTTTCTATTTTGAATAAAGTATTATAATACTTTATTATAATAGCTTATATATAGCTTGCTATAGTATAATTACAACATCTTTTTAGTGCCTCAGAATAATGTTACCATTTTAGGCTATTGTACTGGTAATTTTTGTCATATTATTGCTCTGTGAAAAAGCACCCAAAAACCAAGTATTTTAAACAAGAGACTGTTTTAAACAAGTATTTTAAACAAGAGACTGTTCCTGATATGTTAAAAATTAGGCCAGGTTGAGGGGTTCTTACATCTGCTGGTCTCCCTTAAATGGCTGCTACTGAAGCTAGGTGGCTTTGCATCTGGGCATTATATGGGTTCTTGGCTGGGGTATCTCAACTCTCGACCTCCAGCAAAATAGTACTGGTTTGCTTTCATGGATAAGACAAAGGTCTAGGAGAAAATGTATAAAATCCTGTTAAGGCTTAGATTCAGAAATTCCACTGATAAGTCATCTGGCTACTTCAGATTCAAGGAGTGAATATATAGACTCTGACCTTTGATGGCAGGATCTGGAAAGATATTTATTTGTTTATTTCAGAGAGAGAGAGAGTGAGTGTATGTGTGTGCTGAGCCCAGAGCCTGACCTGGGGTTCAATCTCACAACACTGAGATCATGACCTGAGTTGAAAGCAAGAGTCAGATGTTTGACTGAGCCACCGAGGTGCCCCTGGAAAGATATATTTCAAAGGGATGAAAATAGAAATGTGTAGAGAATTAGGGCAATCATTCAATCATAACTGACATAATTATGAGGCAGGGAAACTGAAGAGACTCCATGAAAGAAAAAGCTTCTTTTTTTTTTTCCTTCTTTTGCTTCTTATCCAGTTTCTATTCTTGCTAGAACCTGCATCCCCACCCCACTCTACACACACCTTGTAATACAAATAGCATATGTCCTCCTTGTAAGGGACAAAGAAATAATGATATCTTTGGAGTGTTCCAGAACTATAAATAATATCTAAGACATGACTGAGCAGGGTCCTCATAAAAATTCTTCAAAACCACTGACTCCAAACACCTGACACCAAAACCCCTGGCTTCAGGGAATGAGTGACTTATGAAGGACACCCAGACCCTGTCCTTATTCTGAACAGTTCCAGGATGCCTAAGAGGACACGTGCACCAGACAACAATTAGCAGTAAAAACCCAGATTCCAAGCAAAGAAACTTATGCTCTTTTCCTTTCCAAGTCTCCTGGATGCTCCATCCCTCTCTCTAGATAAATATATCTTCAATAAACTCTGCTTTCACTTCCTGCTGGTTCACATTTTATTTCCATCCTGCATGAAGCCAAGAACCCTCTTGGCTGGTCCTGTAGGACCCCTGCTGTGTCTTCAACTGGCCTGCCTGCATTAATTATACTATATCTCAAGCTACTTATTTCCAAACTTCATTTCACACTTTAAAATTACATAGTGATATTCACCTTGTTAAATAATTAGTCATACTTTTTAGCAAAAGCAAAAACTAAGAAAACAGTAAAGCCTTTATGATTTTGTTTTTAAGAATTAATGATTTGTAAAACTGTATTTTGCTGGACAAATCAGAATATTTCTATCTATGATTTTTGTGGATTTTTTTTAAGAAATTATTATTTATTTATAAGATATATATAGAGAGAACACAAGTGGGGGGAGGGCCAGAGGGAGAAGCAGATGGACAAACAGACCATCTGATGCTCACTGAGCACAGAACTTGATGTGGGGCTCGTTCCCAGGACCCCAAGATCATGAACGAAGAAGTCAGGGGCCCAGCCCACTGAGCCACTCTGGCACCCCTGATTTTTGTGGATTCTTTTCCACTATCACCACTACCATTTTTTCTCCCTATATGTGGAAGTCATTTGTTATTTTCCCTAAGAAAATTAACTATCATCAGGTGTCATCAAACATATTTTACCATTATTAATTCTGCTGAGCTTTAAGTTGTACCAAAGATAAAGAAGACAAAGGGATCCTGGGCATCAGGGACTTGCAGATCTATGTTTGAACTTCAACTTTTTATACTGGTTTTGATATAGGTACAGCAATTTTCTTTTTTTTTGAGATTTACAAACTAAAGTGGTTTGACAGCAAACTGAAGCAATTCTCAATTTTTTAAAATAATTTTTAAGGGTTGAAAAATTAAATATAAGTTCTAGTACATATTCCTTGACTATATGCTCTCTGCAGGATTTGAATTGCATTTATTGCATGTGATTTTTTTTGCTTGTTTTCCAGTCTGTACTGCAGTGTTGGGAAAGTTTTATGACTCTTGATTCTATTGAGAATTATGGAGGTTCAATACTAAGAATGACCTGAAAATAATTCTCATGTTCAATTGTATCAGTTTCCACTTCTACTAATTAATCCAATTGTATCAGTTTCCACTTCTACTAATTAACTAAGCCCAGTAAAATTAAGCTCAGTATGTAGCTGGCTACCTAAGAATGTATATAAATGATCTGATTTGGATTTTTTTTAAAAAAATTTATTTATTTGACAGAGAGACCACAAGTAGGCAGAGAGGCAGGCAGAGAAAGGAAGGAAAGCAGGCTCCCTGCTGAGCAGAGAGCCCTATGCGGGGCTTGATCCCAGGACCCTGAGATTATGATCTGAGCTGAAGGCAGAGACTTTAACCCACTGAGCCACCCAGGTGCCCCCTGATTTGGATTTTTTGAACTGAAGTAATGCTGTTATAGTGTGAGCCCTGACAGATTTTTTTTTTTTTTTTCTTTTTGGTAATGAAAGTACCTGAACTAAGCTTTGACTGCTAGTATCCATTTGGAAGAGTATCCATTCAAAGTATCCATTCAAAGCCAACTATGTTGAATAAACACCTTACCAGCCACAGGATTTGATAAAGAGCCAGGCCATAAGACCAATCCCCTCTCCCCCAACTAGGCTCCTGTGTTTTAGAAAATTTGGTTGGTTTCAGTTACTTACCTTCATGTTTTTTCTGTTTCCCTTACTTTAAATTCCCACTGTTATGTTTTAAATTCACCCTTAACGACTGAACCTGTGAAACCTGAGGCTCCCACTCTTGACCCCAATAAAAGCAAAACCCCCAATATATGAGTTCTCTCTCTCTCCCAGAGGGCCCCAGAGGTATTGTGTCAGCTCCAGATCTTGTAAGTAATAAACATTTATTTCTTTCAAAGTTTCCTGATGGTTGTTGCTGAAGGGCATTTTGCAAGCATAATAAAAGCCATAGGAGTCAGTCCAGTTGTAACCCTGATTTGGAAAGAGAAGATGTGTGTGAAAAGCTCACTGCAAGCCAGGTGAACGTCTTCAGACATCTAGCTGGTAACATCTCTATTAATAGGCTAAGACAAGCACTAAACAGTTGTATGCATTGGGAATTATATTTGTTTTCTAGAATAAATTATTTAAATAACATTGAAAGATAAAGGTTGATATTTTTCTCATGCAAAGGAATTCCAGAGTAGGAAGTCCATCATAACTGCTGTGGAAGGTCTATGGCATCATTAACATCCCAATTTCTTCTCTCACAAGCGTAATTTTAACACATCATTCTATTGTCAGGATCGTCTTATGTCCATGTGTTTTCCTGTGCAGCTTCAGTCATCATCTCTATGATTCCAACAAAAACAGAAATAAAACTTTATGAAGTAAGCTTTCAAAACAGTCATAAAAAAAAAATCATCTTTCTTTAAAGAGTTTTCTTGGAAAACCAACCCAGTAATTCTACTTATATCCAATTGGTCCTACCAATATAAAATTAAATAAAACTAAGAAGTGAGGTAAATATTGAGCAATAAGTCATCCAGAGTTCTGACACTAGAGAATTTTGAAAAACAATGGATGTTGGATAAGTACTTTGTAGTCCAAATGCCAATTAACCATAGTGCATTCAGTAAGGTCCCATTGAGACCATGTAAGAGATTCTAGTCAGAGCAAGTATGTTTGGATGTCAAAATTACACACAACACAGCTTTCATGGTTGTGGGTGGGAAGTGGGCATTAAATTAGTACATAAGCGGTACTAATTGAATTGGGCAGTACAGAAACTATAAAACCATAAGAAGCATTTCCAAATCCAACTGATTCAATGAAATGAAAATTAAAGTCAAAATTACTTTCATTCTACCCCTAAGATGTTTATCATGGGTGAAACAAAGATGGGAGGTGTGTAATAGGGTAGAACAGGATTATAAACAGTATATTAAAAGGAAAGAGAAAAGTTTGAAAGTTCGACTGGTTCTGTAGATAGTATATCTGAAACATGGCTAGGCACTGAGAATTATTAAATATTTGGGGAAATAATAAGAGAAAAGAGAGCTAATCTTCAAATAGTTGCCCTCGGGAAATTTGGCATGTTCATATACATATATGAAGCTTACATATTCTAAATAAGACCAATTTAACACACATACATACACACTGTCACACAAATTTGATATCATTTCAATTCATGTCTATCATAAAATTTGTTGAATAGATCTGTTTTGTATTGGATTGTTTATAAAAGTTGAAGATTTTTGATAGCTGAGATTTTTCAGTGAAACACAGTAAAGATCTTCTACCAGACAAAGGCTTGGTATTCTGCAGTCCTACTCCTGATCTGCTAAACCTTAGTGAGCATATATACCAAGCAGTGAAACCAAGAACTAAATTTGCTTTTAATTACCCGTATGTTTCATTTATTCTTCTAAAAGAGATTGAGTCTGGAATCTCCCTATAGGTCTCTTCTGTAATCCTTTTTTTTTTTTAAGATTTTTTATTTATTTGAAAGAGAGATCACAAGCAGGCAGAGAGGCAGACAGAGAGAGAGGAGGAAGCAGGCTCCCTGCTGAGTAGAGAGCCCGATGCGGGGCTCGATCCCAGGACCCTGAGATCATGACCTGAGCCGAAGGCAGTGGCTTAACCCACTGAGCCACCCAGGCGCCCCTCTTCTGTAATCCTTAGGTATTTCAAGGAGCAGTTGGATTATATTAAAAGTTCAATAGGACATAACTATTTCTCCTCATCTTCTGGAGTAAAATAATTCACTTTTGTTCAGGTGTTATATGAGACACCATTTCATTTGAAGACACAGAGACAATGAGTTTGAAGGCAATTGAGCTGTATTTTCAAATAGTGAAAGCAATGAACTAGACATACATTGTTTATTTTCTATTCTAAGGGCAATACTTATACTACATATTGGTCTACAAAGAAATAAAACCATGTTGCTGCAATCCTCAGGTCAACAAACATTAAACCACCACAATATTGAAGGTGGAACCTGGCTGCACTCAGAATTCAAAGAGGGAAACTAGGGAAAATTAACATCTTGGATTTCAAAAGAACTGTAATGAAAATGATAAACCTAAAGTCTAAAGAATTTATTTTTAATTTAAAAAAGTAGAAGAGAAAAGAACATTTCTGAAGTCACTTTTAAGACATTATCTATGCGAATTATATCCAGAAAGAATCCTATCCTAGAGGAAGGCAATATTTGATTTGCCCAGAACAAGAATAATAAAATCTTTATTAATTCAACTTAACTAAAAGCAGTAATTTTCTAAATATGTGCTGTTTGTTTAAATATTTTTCAGTTGAGGAAAAGAACACAACAAAATATCTCATTTTAATTAGGTCTTTGGAGGCATGGTGAGTTTTCGGTTTCTCACACTGATTAAGGATGATGAATTATACTCAACCCTGAATAAATATTTTTCAAAAAAGACATACAGACAGCCAATAGACACATGAGAAGATGCTCAATATCCTTCATCTTCAGGGAAATGCAAGTCAAAACCATAAAGATATATTACCTTATATCTGTCAGAATGGCTAAAATAAAAAAGACCAGAAATAACAAGCATTGGGGAGGATGTGGAGAAGAAGGAACAATTGTGCACTGTTGGTGGAAATTTAAACTATTGCAGCCATTGTAAAGCAGTGTGGAGATGTCTCAAATAATTAAAAATAGAAAACCATATGGCCTAATAATTCCACTACTAAGTATCCATCCAAAGAACATGAAAACGCTAATTCAGAAAGATACATGCACCCTTATATCCTTTGCAGCATTTTTTTTACAATAACCGATATATAAAAGTAAGCAAAGTAACCTAAGTATTCATAAATGATGTTATGTATACACACACACATGCACGTACGCGTGCACGCACACACATGTACATGCCCACACACAATGGAATATTATGCATCCATACAAATGATACAATCTTGCCATTTCTAACAATATGGATGGACCTAGAGAGTATTATGCTAAGTAAAATACACCAGGCTGAGAAAGACAAATATTATATGATTTCACTCATACATGGAATCTATAAACAAATAAAAAAGCAGAATCAGATCTATAAATACAGAGAACTCATTGATGTTTGCCAGAGGAGAGGTTAGTGGGGATATGGACAGAAAGAGTAAAGGGGAGTGGGAGATACAGGCTCCCAGTTATAGGATGAATAAGTCACAGGAATAAAAGGCACAGCATAGGGAATATAATCAACGGTATTATAATAGTGGTGTATGGTGACAGATGGTAGCTACACTTGTGGTAAGCACTGCATAACATATAGAGATGTTGAATCATTGTGTTGCACACCTGGAACTAATGTGATATTGTGTATCAACTATACTCAATTTTTTTAAAAAATATGCTAATCCTTTCAAACTATTCTGATTTTCAGAATGAATTTAATAATCTCCATTTAAATAAAGTTTGCAAAAATTCTCGAATTGTGTAACTCTTTAATGTTGTCATACTTAGATTGTGTGTGTGTTTCCTAATTCATCCAAAATTCTTTATTAACTACAGTTTTTAAGTGGTTGTGGGGACAATTTTTGTGATCTGAAAAGGTTTTCATAGTATTTATTTATTGTTTAAATTTTAATGATAATAAATTCAGTAACTGATTCATGATTGTTTTTTTTCTTCTAAATGATTAAAATGTGTCATATTACTATTTTTTGTTTCTTTAGTTAATAAACTACTTCTAGAGTACTTTAAGTTTACAGAACAATTGATTGTAAAATATAGAGAGCTCATAAATACCCCCCATCCCCCAGTTTCCCCTATAATTAACATTTCACTTTTGTGTGGAACATTTGTTACAAAAGAGAAGCCAATATTGATACATTATTATTAACTAGTATCCATAGATTTCATTAGAGTTCACTGTGTGTTGTACATTCTAAGCGTCTGGACAAATACACAATGTAATATGTCCACCAATTTGAGTATCATGCAGAATAATTTCTGTCCAAAAAATCCACTTTGCTTCTTCCTTCCTGTAAACTATTAGCAATCACTGATCTTTTTTATAGTCTCCCTAGTTTTCCCTTTTCCAGAATGTCAAATGGTTCAAATCACAAGGTGCAGCCTTTTCAGATGGGATTCTTTCACTTACCATTACACATTTAAGTTTCCCTCATGTCTTTTAATGTCTTAATTCATTTCTATTTTAGTGCTGAATAATTTTTCATTATATGAATGTACCCCATCTGTTTGCTGATTCATCTACTGATGGATATCTTGGTTGCTTACAAGTTTTACGATTATGAATAAAACTTCTATATCCATTCATGCCCAGGATTCTTGTGCACATCTTTTAAACTCCCTTGGGTAAATACCAAGGCAAGTGATTACTGGACTATATGGTAAATACATGTTTAGCTTTGTAAGAAACTGCCAAACTATCTTCAAAGTGGCTGTAACATTTTGATTCCCACCTACATCATCACTGTATTTGTTATTAGATTGTAGACATTCTAAGTAAGTTTGTAGTGATATATCATTGTTATTTGGTACCCTAATAATGTGATGATTAGCATCATTTTCATATGCTTATTTTCCACCTGTACATTTTCTTTGGTGAGGTATCTATTCACTTTTGCCCACTTCTTAATCAGGCTGTTTGTTTCATTTTTTTTTTTTAAAGCTTTATTTTTTATTTTATTTTATTTTTTTTAATTTTTTATTTTTTATAAACATATATTTTTATCCCCAGGGGTACAGGTCTGTGAATCACCAGGTTTACACACTTCACAGCACTCACCAAAGCACATACCCTCCCCAATGTCCATAATCCCACCCCCTTCTCCCAAACCCCCTCCCCCCAGCAACCCTCAGTTTGTTTTGTGAGATTAAGAGTCACTTATGGTTTGTCTCCCTCCCAATCCCATCTTCTTTCATTTATTCTTCTCCTACCCACTTAAGCCCCCATGTTGCATCACTACTTCCTCATATCAGGGAGATCATATGATAGTTGTCTTTCTCTGCTTGACTTATTTCGCTAAGCATGATACGCTCTAGTTCCAACCATGTTGTCGCAAATGGCAAGATTTCACTTCTTTTGATGGCTGCATAGTATTCCATTGTGTATATATACCACATCTTCTTGATCCATTCATCTGTTGATGGACATCTAGGTTCTTTCCATAGTTTGGCTATTGTAGACATTGCTGCTATAAACATTCGGGTGCATGTGCCCATTTGGATCACTACATTTGTATCTTTAGGGTAAATACCCAATAGTGCAATTGCTGGGTCATAAGGCAGTTCTATTTTCAACATTTTGAGGAACCTCCATGCTGTTTTCCAGGGAGGTTGCACCAGCTTGCATTCCCACCAACAGTGTAGGAGGGTTCCCCTTTCTCCGCATCCTCGCCAGCATCTGTCATTTCCTGACTTGTAAATTTTAGCCATTCTGACTGGTGTGAGGTGATATCTCATTGTGGTTTTGATTTGTATTTCCCTGATGCCGAGTGATATGGAGCACTTTTTCATGTGTCTGTTCGCCATCTGGATGTCTTCTTTGCAGAAATGTCTGTTCATGTCCTCTGCCCATTTCTTGATTGGATTATTTGTTCTTTGGGTGTTGAGTTTGCTAAGTTCTTTATAGATTCTGGACACTAGTCCTTTATCTGATATGTTGTTTGCAAATATCTTCTCCCATTCTGTCAGTTGTCTTTTGATTTTGTTAACTGTTTCCTTTGCTGTTCAAAAGCTTTTGATCTTGATGAAATCCCAATAGTTCATTTTTCCTTTGCTTCCCTTGCCTTTTGCGTTGTTCCTAGGAAGATGTTGCTGTGGCAGAGGTCGAAGAGGTTGCTGCCTGTGTTCTCCTCAAGGATTTTGATGGATTCCTTTCGCACATTGAGGTCCTTCATCCATTTTGAGTCTATTTTTGTGTGTGGTGTAAGGAAATGGTCCAATTTCATTTTTCTGCATGTGGCTGTCCAATTTTCCCAGCACCATTTATTGAAGAGGCTGTCTTTTTTCCATTGGACATTCTTTCCTGCTTTGTTGAAGATTAGTTGACCATAGATTTGAGGGTCTATTTCTGGGCTCTCTATTCTGTTCCATTGATCTATGTGTCTGTTTTTGTGCCAGTACCATGCTGTCTTGATGATGACAGCTTTGTAATAGAGCTTGAAGTCCGGAATTGTGATGCCACCAACGTTGGCTTTCTTTTTCAATATCCCTTT
>NC_081561.1:121683378-121684503 GCF_022355385.1 Mustela nigripes | reverse complement strand
AAAAAATGAAAAAGAAAAAATTAAATTAACTGCAAGACTAAAAAAAAAATCACAGGAAAAAAGCCATGAGTTCCATGCTTGGCTTTCTCCTCCTCTGGAATTCTGCTGCTATCCTTGGTATTGAAACCGCACTCCTTGGTAGGTGAACTTGGTCTCGGCTGGATTTCTTGTTGATCTTCTGGGGGAGGGGCCTGTTGTAGTGATTCTCAAGTGTCTTTGCCCCAGGCGGAATTACACCGCCCTTCCCCAGGGCCGTGGTGAGTAATCCGCTCGGGTTTGCTTTCAGGAGCTTTCGTTCCCTGAGCGCTTTCCGTAGAGTTCCGGAGGACGGGAATACAAATGGCGGCCTCCTGGTCTCTGGCCGGAGGAGCCGAGAGCCCAGGGCCCCACTCCTCAGTGCGCCCTCAGAGAACAGCGCCCAGTTACTCCCGTCTGCCTGACCCCCGGCCGCGCTCCGAGCTCACCGAGCCTGTGACTGGTTCAAGGTAACACCGAGCTGTGAGCTTACTGTCGGCTCTGTCTCTGCAGCCGGCTTTCCCGTTCCAATATCCGCAAGCTCTGCGACACTCAGACACCCCCGATCCTTCTGTGACCCTGCGGGACCTGAGGCCACGCTGACCCCGCGTGGGCTTCGCCCCGGTTTAGCCTCTGGAGCAATGTCCCTCTGTTGCTCCGCCGCTTGCCGGGAGCCGGCCCCTCCCCCCGGGGTCTATCTTCCCGTCGCTTTGGATTCACTTCTCCGCCGGTCCTACCTTTCAGAAAGTGGTTGATTTTCTGTTTCCAGAATTGCTGTTCTTCTTCTCTTCGATCTGCCGATGGATTTTCAGGTGTTTGCAATCTTTAGATAAGCTATCTAGCTGATCTCCGGCTAGCTGAAGCAGTCTCAGCTTGTTACTTCTCGGCCATCTTGACTCCTCCCCCCTGTTTCATTGTTTTTGAGTTTTAAGTACTATTTGCATAATTTAGATTCCACTCCTGGAAGGTGTAAGTTTTTTTTTTTAATGTGTCTATCCAGTCTTTCCCGTACTATTTTTCCTTTTTCTTTCTTTCTTTCTTTCTTTCTTTTCTCTCTCTCTCTATCTCTCTCTCTCTTTTTTTTTTTTTTTTTTTTTTTTTTTTTTTTTT